>NC_056750.1:777306790-777321790 GCF_019279795.1 Protopterus annectens | reverse complement strand
TATGTTTTAAACTGTGCTTTTTAAGCTCCCTTATTAGTGGCAGAAAAACTTTTCTTTTAGCAATTACCATGGAAGAATAGTCATTGTCAAAACGCACAGTTGTCTCATTAAACTTAACAGGAGCTTTAGCCCAAGCAGATTTAAGAACCATCTCTTTATCAAAGATGATAGAAATCTAACTATAACTGATCTAGGATAGTTTTTGTTAGAGTTAGTATTAGCTATAGATCTATGTGCTCTTTCGATACCAAAGAGAATGCTTCTGGTAAATCTAAAGTTTTAGGAGCCATGTTGTTAAAAAGAAGTAATATTGTTACCTTCAATATTTTCTGGCAGTCCAAAAATCCTAATGTTATTGTGCCTAGATCTATTTTCCAGGTCATCCAGCTTTGTTTGTAAATGTGTATTTTGTTTCAGCAGAAACTCAATGTTGATTTCCTGTTCTTGTATTTTATTTTCCATGTCATTCACAGTTTCTTCTATGCCTGTCATCTGGATCTTCTGTTGTTGCAGGTCCATATGTAACAAGTCTATTTGTTTTGTAGTTTTTCTATGAAAGTGTCTATTTTAGTATCCATTTTATCCATCTTAGCAGTAAGTTGCTGGACTATAATTATCAGAGACTGAAGTTCTTTCTTGATGCTGGAGTCTTGAGAATTTGTCTTACTGGAACTCATTTCAGACTGATAAACTGACAGGAAAATTTCCAAAGTAATTTCTGACAGGAATATTATTAAGATTTCCTTTCTTTTTTAGATATAGCTCAAGAACTATATAAAACAAACATATTTAGAAAGAAAATTACTTCAAGAATTAATTTTTTAAGTAATTAATTCCTGTCAAAGTAATGAAATTGGTGGAGCTGAAGAAATCTGCTGCTATCCTGTGTTCATCCTTGGCCACGCCCCCCTTAAGCAACAATTTTTGAGTGTAGGCGAGTTGGAATGTATATAAAGGCTATCTTGAAACTCTTTCCATTTACCAGTATAAGAATTATTAACCCAAACAGCAATTGTTTTAATGATGGAGGATATAAAGTATAACTCTAGATCTGGCAAACCAATATTACCCATTGACCAGTCTCTAATATGATGATTTAAAGCTATTCTAGATCTAGTTGGATACCACAAAAACTTTAAAATTAAAGAGTTAAACTCTTTTATACAACTTTTGTAGGAAGGAAGAAACAATGACTGCATATTATATAGAATTTTGGTAAGATAATAATTTTGATTAAGGAGAGTCTTTCATCCATTGTAAAAAATAGGTTATTCCATTTATTTATAAGATTTTTTATGGAAGTTAAGCTATTATCAAAAATGATAGTTAAAATTTTATTAATATTTTCAGCTATAGTTATTCCTAAATAATGTAGCTTCTTTACATGAACAGTATACTTGTCAAATCTGTTTTCTATATCATTAAAGTTATAATTCATACATAAGATTTTTATTTTATTTTCATGAAAACTAAGGTCAGATTTTTTTTTTCTGAAAAGTTTCCACAGAGTTAAAAACAGCAGAAAATGGATTATTACTTTCATTCATGGTCATCAGAATATAATCTGCAAACAACTGAATTTTAGATGTTAACTTTTTGACTAATTGAAAACCCTTAATGTGAGGGGGAGATCTTATTAAATTTGCAAATGGCTCAGTAAGTAAAGTAAATAATAAAGGTGAAAGTGGACATCCTTGCTTGGTTTCTTTAAAAGTCTTGATTGAGTCTGAAGTATATGAACCTATTTTTACATACACATAATAACTTTCATAAAGAAGTTTAATAAGATGAATGAAATTGCTTGACAAATTACTTTCTTCTAGGATCAGAGAGAGAAAATTCCAATTTACTGAGTCAAAAGCACTATTCATGTCCAAACTTACCAAGGTTAACTTTTGATTTGTTTTATTAGAATAATCAATTAAAGTTAGAATGCTTTTAATGTTATCTTAAGAGTTTCTATTTAAGATAAAACCCATTTGATCATCATTAAGTAAAGATGGGATAAATTGCTTTAACCTATTAGCATGAATAGCCATTAATAGTTTATAGTCTATATTCAATAAATAAATTGGTCTATAGGAAGAACATTTAACAGAATCTTTATCCGATTTTAAGATTGGAGAAATAAGAGTATATTTCCAAGAGGAATGAATATTTATTAATTATTTGGTTAACTTAAAGACTTTAAGTAGTATAGCTAAGGCATCTTTTGGCATTAGTTTATACATTTCTGGAGTAATGCCATCATTACCAGGGAGGTTGTTGGATTTTAATTTGTTCATTTGAGCTTTCAATTCAGAGAATAAAACAGGTCTGTCAATAACTGTCATGTGGCCATCAGTTAACTTTTTCTTAATATTATTTTTTAAAAACTTTTAATTTCCTCTTGAGAATCCATAGTTGGATTGTTGTTAGTGTATTAAAATGGATATTAAAATTTTGTCAGAATATCCTCCATATCAGTAACCTTATTTTAGAGGAGAAGATTTCCTTAATATGGTTGGATTTATTAATTACCTTTGTTCTATTGGCTTATGGATATATTTAGGGTTAACAGGAAAATTAACTGTTTTAATCCTGTCTAGATGAATCACGTTTTTATGGTTTAAAATTTCCAAATATTAATCATTTATTTTACATGTCTATTTCATCAGATTTGTATTTGTTTTCTACCTGTCTATTTGTATTTTATCTATTTTTGCTAGCATCAATTAATTTTTTTATCCCATTGTTTTTTCTTCAGAGAATACCAGGATATAATTTTACCTTATAGGTATGTTTTTAATGTGTCCCATATATAAATCTCAGAAATGTCATTAATATAATTAATTTCCATAAAAATCTGAGCTTCTTTTATGAAACAATCCTTGAAATATTTTAGGTTAGTTATATTAGCTGGGATGTTTAATAGAAATATAATTATTATTATTTTTTAAGAGCAGAAATTGGGCAAGATACCACCTTTACTTTATCTAATCTATTTATTAAATAATTCTGGCCTGAGTACCATGCCTATGTGAATAATGAGTGAACAAAAGAAAATCTGAGTCTGAAAATTCATAAGTATATTTAATATACATTAGTTCAACAACTTTTAATAATTCTTTAGCTGAAGCAGTTATTTTCTTCTTTAACATACCATTAGTATCCTCCTCTTTTAAAATACAGTTAAAGTCACCTGCCAGTATAATACTACTATTTGAAATATGAACTATCTGGTCTAAATGCTGTTTAAGAGTTCTAACCCCTATCCCAGGAATCCAACATAGATTAAAAAGTATATAGTTTCTTATTAATTTCCAGTGTTATTGAGCATATTAGCCCTTTATCTTCCTTATAAGAACTAATGATCTTAGGTATGGGTAAAGTATTAATCCATAAAATAACCACCCCTCTTTTTTCTGATTATAATGAGAACTAAGACAGAATATAATTTACTGTTAAGTCTGTCTATGCCATTTTGTAATAAGTGTGTCCCTCAAAGAAATGCAATCTGAGAATTATATACTTTTAAGTATTTAAGTTCCATCTCTTTCAACCATTACTTAAACCAGTAATGTTTAAATAGATGCATTTTAAGTAAGACATCTGTAATATGTCATGGAGCTTCGTAAAAAAGTGTCATAATTCCATGTAGTAGTTATACTATAGAATCCAACAGAAGAACTGTTTGAATAAAAATATATATACCTCGAAGTTCTAACAATTCAACATATAGATGAGAATATTAATAGTAGACACCAAAAAAGATAGATTTCATTAATAGTGAACAGAAAATTGTAAAACCCTTCAAACATCACATGTAGTCTAATACTCCCTGTTTGTACAGCTTCTCCCATCAAAAAGGAAAAAGTGTGAGAGAACATCCTTTCTGCTAATATCAAAATAAGTTTATATTGTAATATAAAAAGAAAATGATAAAAGAACGGAAATTGAAAAACAGCCCTCATATGGGCTTCTGTTGTAGAAGAAAACTTGGAACAATTAATTTTAACTAACAGTCTACAGGAAAAACTTATAAATGATTATAATACTGTAAGAGAGTTTTAAATGTACAAGCAAATACCCTGATAATAAAAATACATCAAAATGTCATGAATAAAACATAAAAATATTTCCAACATACAAATAGCACCAGATATCAAAACACGATCCATAAATTTTACACCCTCAACTTTTTGTATAAAAGAGTAAATAAGATCTTTTATGAATGACATCCCACTTCCTTATAGTATTTGTTCCTTAAGTAATTATATACCACTGTAAAGAAAACTGCAGGTTAAAATGTAATATATATATGAAAAAATAAGATAACAAATATAAGAAATACCAATAGGGAAATATTCAAGTGAAATATAGTAAAATGTATGAATGCGTAAGTATTGAAATATTATAAAATAAAAATGTCCATCCTCATAATAAATTAAAAGGCACGTATTAAATACTGCAACCTAAGGGGTGGGAGAGATAATTAATAAATAATGTGCATCTTCAGTCCCCAAATAAACAAAAAAAATGTACAGCTGCATACTTATGATGCTAAGAGCAATGTGACAGTATAACACCTTCGTAAACATAAACAGAAGATACCCACTGCTTTCCTTTGACTGACAGCCAAAGACAATGAGCACCATCTACAAATGTGTGACTAGATAAAAAATTGTGTGGACTTGGTGGGAAAATCAAAAGAGAACCAGTGCTAAGTACACAGCATCAGTTATCAAGTAGCTCCTGTCAGACAAACTCACAAGCAAGTACTTTAAACTTTGCAAATCAGTCAGCCAGTGCAGAATCATTCAGTCACATACCACATAACAAATTCTCATCCATTGTCCCAATCAAAACACATCAGAAAAAAATAAAAAAAGAACAGACATATCATGATCTTAGTATTTATATAAGTCAGTCCAACAGTGTATCTAAAAAAAGAAAAGAACAGTCAAAATGATAATGAAATCTTAATCTTTAAAAATAAAAAAACTTTACTTGACCACAGAGTCCCCCCTGCCTCCAAAATAACATCAAACCAGACTTTATCGCATAGTCCAAGACAGCATGAATTAAACAGGCAAACACAGGTGCTGCACAACCAAACTTATCAACAGAAACATAAAATCAGTACCAAAAATTAAAATAACAGGTCTGCTATCGGATAAGTGATATCATTTACAGGGACCTTTGCAATAATACACATTATACATTATAAACTAAAAGAATGAAAGGAAAGGAAAAGACTAACAAGTTACAGGAAAAGAATCAAAATCAGAGAGATGACACCAAGAAAAATAACACCAAAAATCCTGAATAAACTGTAAAATCAAAAAATGATGGTTCCAAGTCGCCAAGGATAATACAAAAATTCTTTATTCCAACAAATGGTAAGCGCTTTCGTCTACCAATATAGACTTCTTCAGACAAATAAGTAATGGCACCACTCCTATATTTATAGAACCCTTAATTGTCTTAATCAAACAATGAAATTGAAAAATTATTTTAAAAAGACATCTGAACCAAGTTAGTAAATTGATCTTTCAAAATAAAAGGTGTAGTAACAATATTAATGCAATTAAAAAGCTTCTATATAGACTTTAACCATATTTTATACATAGACAATAAAATTATGAACTTAATAAAATTGCGCAAAAAACTAATTGTATATATATTTTTATGTATATGTATTACTTTAAATAATGATGACCAAAAATAAAAATAACAATAGAATAATAAAATTAAAATTAAAATTAATTTATACTTTCCCTGCTCTATCAACCAAAATGGCTTTGATGCTAATGTATTCATTCAAGCCAGGGAAAATATTGGCCTTAAGCCTCAACTGCCAACTCACTTCCCTATATAATAATATGTTCTTCAAATCACCCCCCTATAGTTATTTTTCACCAAATCAATAATGCCAAATTCAAAACCTTTAAATGAACTACAAACAGAGGAATGTTTATAAAGGGCACTAGTGTCTTTTTTAACTCTAATATCATTCATGTGTTCATAAATTCTATCCTTTAGTGCCCGTTCAGTTTTCCCTACATAAAAAGACAAACATTGTGTGCAAATAGCTAAATAAACTAACATCTTTGTGTGACAATTACCCTTACAGAAATTAACTATACTACCCAAACCATTATTTAATTTTATAGATTCATTTTTGTAAATGTGTGTACATTGTCCACATCTAGCACAAGAAGTTGTAGCCTTTTTAGCATTTCCATAATTACTGTCCCTTTTGAACATTCTTTTAAAATTAGTACCTATCTTGTAAGTAAAATGGGGTCTATTGCCTACTGCTTCGTGTACTTCCTTATTGGTTTTAAGTATAGACCAATTGGTTTCCAAAATTTTAGTAAATTCTTCAGAGAAACCATTAAATTCAGTTATACAAGTCCCTTGATAGTTTATTTTTTCCTTATCAGGTTCCTCTGTTTTCTTAAAAGGTTTACCAAGTAGTGACTTAAATTTCATCCCCCAGCCATTATAAACTTCCTCTAAGATACCACCGACCAAAGCTTTCGGATACAATTGATTCTGGAACTAATGGAAGTTGTCTTAGACAATAACTATATAGGCTTCCAAGGGGAATATTTCCAACAGGTGAGTGGAGTAGCTATGGGGGCTGCTTGTGCCCCCATCTACGCCAACCTTGTGATGTTGGAATGGGAAGAGAGACATATATTCAACAGTACATATTCTAAATCTATTAAGTGCTATTATAGGTTTTTGGACAATATTTTTGTTTTATGGGAAGGTACTAAGGAACATTTGAAGGAATTTATGGTCTATATAAATAACACAACTAGTTTTTTATCATTTACACATACTGTTGGTAAAAATAGTATTAATTTTCTTGACATTACAGTTAGTAAAGTAGTACAAGGTTTTAAGTCTAGGATCTTTCGTAAGGCGACATGGTGTAATGGATATTTACACTTTGATAGTCATCACCCCTTTCACCAAAAAAGGAGCCTTATTAAAGGGCAGGATGTAAGGGTAGCAAGGATGACTTCTGATTTCGAAGATTTATTCGAAGAATTTGTTTTCTTTGGAGAAAAATTTATAGAGAGGGGGTATCCGAAAGCTTTGGTCTTTTGGTCTTCTGTTTAAAGTCTCAATCTAGCCATCACAGGAATCCTAAAAATTTCTGGAACACAGTTAAGAACATTCTTTTTTCTGTTAGACCCACTACACCTAACCCTTGTCCCAACAACTCTCTTCTTGAAACCGCCACCATTTTTAACTCTTATTTCATTGACTCCATCAGCAAATTAACACACAGTGGAAACACCTCCGACTTCCTAATTTCCCCCTCCATCTGACCACAACACTACCTTCTCACTCAGTCTCATTCTTGCTGCCTATATACAAACTCTACTCAGCAAACTAAAGCCATGTTCTTCCTAGGCTGATAAACTCCACCCTACTTTCTAAAGCTTGCAGCCACCTCTATAGCCTATCCTGTCTCTAGCCTAATTAACAGATTAATCCAAGAATCTACCATTCCCTCTATCTGGAAACTCTTCTACACAATATCAGTCTACAAGCGCAGGCACTCTATATGACCTTTCCACCTACTGGCCCATAGCTATTCTGTTCCCCCTCTCAAAAATACTAGAAAAAATGTATACACAGGCAAATCATGGACTATGTTCTTCATAAAAACTTACTCCTACCTAACATGGCTTCCACCCTAACCACAGCACAACTACTGCTCTTATTTCCTTTACACAAACCATCTCACATGCTAGAGACAATAATAAACTCATCTCCTGTCTAGTTTAGATCTTTCCAAAGCCTTTGACACTATCTCCCACCCAAAACTCTTTTTTAAATTGTCCAATCTCAGTCTCTCTTATCCCACTCTCAAATGGTTTTCAAGGTACCTCATCAATAGACAGCAGTCTGTCAAATGGCTCTCTTCCTTCTCTCCCTTCCTCCCTATTAATATAGGAGTACCTCAAGGCTCCATTCTCAGACCACTGCAATTTAATATTTTCACAAACATCCTACACACTTCCTGTTCTCACTCTTCTATTATGCAATACACAGATGACTCCACTATCATCTCTACCTCAGATACTGTCTCAGATCTTCACTCTTTAATGCAAAATTCCTTCAACTCTATAGAAAACTGGTTAACCAATAATCAACTTGTTCTTAATCCAAAAAAAACAAACTTCTCCTTTTATTTCCTAAATCTCTTTTCACCTCAAACCATCATTTAGTATCCCATTACTCAACAACACTATGATTAACGTTGAACAACATACCAAGCTACTGCATGCGATCATCAATCACATTACTCAACAATACTGTGATAAATGTTGAACAACATACCAAGCTACTACATGTGATCATCGATCACATTATTCAACAGCACTGTAATTAACATTGAACAACATACCAAGCTACTCTGTGCAATCATCGATCACATTACTCAATGACACTGTGATTAATGTTGAACATACCAAGCTATTGTGTGCGATCATCGAACACATTACTCAACAACAGTGTGATTAACTTTAAACAACATACCAAGCTACTGCGTGTGATCATCGATCACATTACTCAACAACACTGTGATTAACTTTGAACAACATACCAAGCTACTGCGTGCGATCATCGATTACATTACTCAACAATGTGATTAACGTTGAACATACCAAGCTACTGCATATGATCAATGATCAACTTAAATTTGATCTGCATATCCAATACTGCATTAAGAAGACACACCAAAAACTGAACTTGCTTTACAGATACAAAAAATTCCTCACCAGTGACACCAGACTCTTCCTTGCCTATGCCTACCTTCTTCTTAGTCTTTTTTATGCATCACCTATCCTGACCAATCTACAATCATCTCTAAAGACCAAACTTGAACTCACAACAAAATTGCTAGGTTCACTGCAAATCAACCCTACAACTCTCACCACTGCCTATCCCTCCAAACATTAAACTGGCTCGAATTTCCCCACCAGCTCCTACTACCCCAACTGCTCCTTACAGACTCTGTCCTCACCAAACCTTCTTCCTGTCCTGACATTTCCTCCATCATCTCCCTATATACACCTAACCGCTCTTTATGTAGCTTTGACCTATTCCTCTTAAAAATCTACAAACCCAAAAAACAATCGGCCAAACTTATATAACTACTTATATAACTACTCAGTTGCATCAGCTTGGAACAAATTTCCACTGAACATTAGAACTTTGCCCAATATTAACTCCATCAAAAAAGCTTTAAAGGAAACACTATTAAACTCATGGATCTGCTCTTGCCAAAGCCCAGTCTAACTCTCTACCTACCCTTCACCTCACTGTCCCATATCTTTTCTATTCTGCCCAAATGGCTGTCCCTAACGTTCGACTGTTTAATCTATTTCACTTTTCCTGAGCTTACTAATCATCCTACTCTACATCCTTAGGTTCATAGGTTGGTACTAGGCTATCAGCCCTAGGGCCACTACAAGCCTAGCCATAACAATTCCCTGGCTAAGTTCCCTAAGTTCAATATGTAACTAAATTGCAATCATGTACTGCAGCTTTTATCTTCCTCATTGCCTGCTGGCTCATATATTTGTTCTCTATAATTCTGATAATTCTTTCTACGTTATGTGACCAGCTTATAAGAATTGCATTGCAATATTAGCATTTTGTAATATCTCTTTAAACCTGTATTTAAAATGTACTGCTTGGAGCTTTTCTCCCTGGGTGTCCACTGAAAATGTGCCTTGGCTCAGTCAGACAAACATGGTTAACAAATGTCAATAAATAAATAAATAAATAAATAAATACCACTATTAACTCATTATCAGCCAGCCCTAGGGAATTTCACACCCCCTGACACATGCACAATTCCTGCCTGGAGAATTTTCATTTGAGCTAAATTATTTATTTATTTATTTATTTATTTTATATTTGTTTACCAGGAAGGGCAGTCACAGTGGTACAGCAGTTAGCGTTGCTGCCTCACAGCAAGAGGTTCTCCGGTTCAATCCTCGGCTGGGGTGCCTTCTGTGTGGAGTCTGCATGTCCTCCCCGTGGTTGCGTGGGTTTCCTCCGGGTGATCCGGTTTCCTCCCACATCCCAAGACATGCTGTAGGTGGATTGGACACTCTAAATTGGCCCTAGGTGTGAGTGCGTGCATGTGTGTGCCTTCTCTAGAAGGTTGGGTGCCGGGCTGGCAAGTCGACACTGTAAAAACTCCACTGCCAATCATGAGTGGACAGGTGATCCACTGTGGCAACCCCAAACCGGGAAAAGCCAAAAGAAGAAGAAGAAGAATATTTGTTTACCAGGAAACTCCAGCTGGGCAAAATGTCCTTTTTCAGTGGAGGTCTGAGGAGAAAACCTCCACATTTATAAATAACTGTGAGATATATATATATATATATATATATATAACATACAGATACAAATATTGATTCAATCTCAGATACAAGTACAAAATTAAAATACATGTTATACATTTCACTGATACAGTCATATAGTCTAGATAAGATACAAAGAATAGCAGTATTGTGATTGTAGGTAGAAAACAAGCAAGTTAAGGATACATATCCTTAGTCAGGGTATACTATTCAAATACAAAAATAACAGGTTGTATTCCTTTAGCTGCCTTAAGACATCTATTTCCTAACCAGGGTTTGTGCAAGAGCAGGTCCATGATTCTGATAGGTGTGATTTGAGAAGTTTTTTTAAATTGGAAATGTTAGTTGTTCTGACATTTAATGGCAGGGAAAGGTTTTGGCTATATAGTTGGAGTAAACTCCAGCTATATTGTCAGGTTTGAATATATTTAGGAAGGATTTGTTACTGGAACACAATGCCCTGTTACTGGAGTAGTGTATGAGTAGATTTTGAATTTCTGCTGTTTTTTTCTGACTGGATTAGTATTAGATGGGTGAAGGTGAGTTGATTATAACAAGTAGATTTGGTAGTTTGAGTCAGGATAGTTGTTTTAAAGCCTAAAAATGATGGAACCTGAAATTTGTTACTGTGGCAAACTTTGTGATTTTATTATAGCAAGTTTTGAGTTTTGCTAGATTAGCGTTCTTAATTTTTGTAAGAATTTGTGAAGCGTATAATAACATAGAGATAAGATGGGGCTATAGTAGCCTTTGATGATTTATTTAGAAAGTGTCAATTTCTGTACAGGGTTCCTAGTTTTTTGTGAACTTTTTTATGGTCTGTAATATGTGTATGTCAAGTTTTATATTATGGTCAATGACCATTCCAAGTAACTTTGTTTGAGAAACTGGAGAAATAATTGCATGCTTTACAGATGAGATACTGAATGGTGGGTGGGCCTCTGCAGATCTAGCTGGATAGAAGAGCATGAGTTTTGTTTTGGAGGATTAAGTATAAGTTGTGCATTGCTTAGCCAAGATTGCACAGCATTAAATGACTGCTGGATGATTTTTTTATAGTTTTTGTAGTGTTGGGGAGTCATAAATCAAGGTGGAATCATCTGAATATTGAACTATGGAGACAAGTGGGGTGGCAGTATGAAGATTTTTAGTAAATATAATAAAAAGGAGAGGGCTCATAATAGATCCTTGTGGAACTCTGAAGGTTGCAGGCAGTAGTGAAGAGAGATTTTGTTGCCATTTTACAGCTTGCTGGTGTCCAGTTAGACAATGCTGGAACCACATAAGTACAGAATGGCTAAGTTTAAGTTCCAAGAGTGTAGTTAAAAGTTTAGAATGGGAGACAGTATTTATTTATTTATTTAACATTTGTTAACAGGGAAAGTCTGACTTGGAACAAAGCCAATTTTCAGTGGAGGCCCAGGAAGAAAAGATCCAGATGCATGCCTTTGTAAGATGGGAGGAAACCGGAGCACCTGGAGGAAACCCACACAAATGCAGGGAGGACATGCAGACTCCACACAGAAGGCACCCCAGCTGATAATAAAACCAGAGAACCTCTTGCTGTGAGGCGACAACACTACCGCTGCACCACTGTGCCATCCAATCAAAAGCTTTGGACAGATCAAGAAAGATGGAGGAAACTAAATTGCCATCATTGCGATGGTGGTTAATAATGTTAGTAAAGTTAACAAGTGTGGTGGTAGATTAGGACAGAAACCTTGCTGAGTGTTACATAGAAGATTGTTAGTTATTAGATAGCTTAAGATTTGTGAATGGATGCACCTCTCAGGTATTTTAGATATTGGTGGTAGCTATTGGCTGGTAATTTGATAATTCTGTTGAGTTTCCACCTTTATGTAGTGGGGTGGTATGTGATACTTTCCAAATTTTAGGGACTTGTTGTTCTGAGATGGATCAGTTTGTTAATATAGATACTGGAAAGGCTATTGCTTCTGCAGTGATTTTTAGATAATCGGCAGGTAGATATTTGGCAACAAGTGAAGTAAGCTTAAGCCTTTTGAGATATTTAACTATGGGGTTTTATTGGGACAGGTTGGAAAGAGAAGTTATTGGGATATAGTGTCGGTACTATGTGAGTCTGGATAGGGGAAGAACAATTATTGTTTGTGAGGGCTAGTATGGATTTAGTGCAGTATCTGTTAAATTGTGAGGCTATGTTGTCTTTAGTACTGGTGAGTGTTGGGGAGGGAGTACTAGTTTGTCCTGGCTGTAGGATTTTTTTGATGGCACCCCAGAAACTTTTTGGGTTTCTTTGATTTTTGTGATTGGACACTGCTATGCTAATTTAAGTTTGTCCTGTCTAATATGTTTTTTTAGCTTTATTTTTTAGTTCTAGATATATTTGTTTGTTAGTTGTAGCTTTGTTGTTGAGCCATTTATCCAAGGCCTTATCTCTAGATTTTAACAGAAATATTGTTTCTTTGTTCACCCAGGGGGCATAATTGGATTTTATCCTTATTCTTCTGGGAAGGCCAAGATGTTCAGGATATTGAAAAAGGTTGAGTTAAAGTATTCAACTGCAGTATCTAAAGGGAGATCTTAGAGTGGTGCCCAGTTGCATTTTTTTAAACTAGTTATGAAGTCTTGAGGATAATTTTTTTCTTATCTAGGATTTGGTGGTAGCTGGTAAATTTATGTGGATTTATTCGGTATCGAAGAATGTAAGTTGGAATATGGTCACTGAGGCTGTCTGGGAGACAGCCAGAGTGTAAGGATAAATTTGGCTCTTTATAAGAAACCAGCTTAGCATGAAAACGGTTTGCTATCATATTTGTGAATGTCATTTAGATGAACAAAACAATTTCCGACAAATATTGTCAGAAATCAAAGCACAGAGCAACGAAAATATCAAAAGGAGCATTTCAGCAATGTTGAATATCGACTTTGCTGAAATGCTCACATCTGCTCACAACTAAAAATAACGTTTGTAAGGGGGAAAGCCCCCCTGCACCCCCCATGTGGGAGGCTGCACCCCCCCACACCCCCCCTACTTATATATACAAACTACAAAATCACACTACAGTGAGGGTAGGGCTACATTTCCTGATCAACACTATAGTGCGATCTGCACCACAATGTTGAAGCTGACAATAGCAGCTGTTCATTGATGTCAGCTTCGACATTGTGGTGATCCAACTCTCAGTTTGAGAAAATGATTTTCGGACATATTCCATCGTCTAAATGACAATCAAATATGTGATAGTAAACCCAAGAAAACACTTAGTGATTAAATTATTATCACTCTCCCCGCTACAACTGAGATGCTGGTGGTGTGTCACGGCCATCTGGGCTATCACCTGTTATATCAGTTCTAGAGCCAGCAAGTTAAACAGCCTCCATATTGGATCAATACAGAGGACCTACCCTTTGCTTTAGTTGGAACCGTGGCATTACAAACGCTTGTTAATATAAAGTATGTTCTCCTCCTAAATTGTTTAACTGTATATCTATTATCCTACATTATCCTATATAAGGCTTTATGGACACAACCACGCCCAGTTATCTCCCCTCTCACACTCTTAAACTGCTGTTACATCCTAGGTTGTTATCACCAAATGCTTGTGGCTCTTCATTTACAGTATAGATGTCCCCCAACCCACTCAGATAAAGCTATTGCCTCACTACTCTCTCAGCTAGGACTTCTCTATTTCTTCATCTCTCTCTGCCCCTGTTATGTGCTATAGATGCTATTTTTTTGTCCCTCATCGCTCATCCTCGCCTGTGGCAGCTAACAGTATCCTTGCCCCCATATTTTCCCCTTTAACCTCTTGTTCCTGCTCTTGCACCTCCACCTATGTATGTATCTGATCCACCCCATTCTACTAGTATACCACTGCTGTTGTTTCTCTTCTTCACTGCAACTTTCTTTAGTGATTTTCAACTTTTTCAAACTTTACCTTGACTTACTTTCTGTTCACTGATTGTTTCGGTTGTGATTACTCTGCAAGAAGCCTGGCCCACTCCGTTCACCCTCCAATTTGCTCCGAGCTCACTCCGCTCCTCTACGCTGACTCAATTTTTCCACCTGCCGCCACTACCTCTAGCTATATAGCCACATAACTAATCCAACTCTTAATTACAGCCTATTACTCTAAGAACCACCCTCCTTCATCTATTAGCTCCTCTCCTCCTTCTTACTAATTACTCCATCTGCTTTCCACTGTTTAATCCCACTTCCAGTTACCGAATCCCCGAAAATGGACTGCACCTTATATACAGTCAACTATTACCACTCTCTGTCATACTATAACCTACCTTCACTACAATAATACTCTAACTATGTGCACTACACTTACAAACCCATTACTCATAATTATTCTTCCATTCTACCTTCACTAAAACAATAATCTAACTATGCACACTACACTTACAAACTCATTACTCATAATTCTTCTTCCATGCTCCCTTCACTACAACAATACTATAACTATGTGCACTACACTTACAAACCCCTTACTCATAATTCTTCTTCCATGCTCCCTTCACTACAACAATAATCTAGCTATGCACACTACACTTACAAACCCATTACTCATAATTCTTCTTCCATTTTTCCTTCACAACAATAATACTCTAACTATGCGCACTATACTTA
>NC_056750.1:777105361-777306290 GCF_019279795.1 Protopterus annectens | reverse complement strand
AACTAGAAAGAAAGCTTTGTTTGGTGATTATAGGTCTCTACTGTTGGAATAAAGTTGCAGTACATTTTGTACTGCAAGGCATTTTTCTGGAAGGTATATAAGTTTGTGGGCAGTAATTAATCTGGAATATGTTAAGTAATGGGATAATTCTAGACAGTTAAGTTAAAGTAGTGCAATGCAGTGATGGGATCTGTGTGGACTATTTGTTGCAAGTTTGTCTGTTTTATTATAGCATGTGAAAAAAAGAAAGCCAGCACTCAACTCCATGACACAGGCAATCGTTATTTAATTTCAAACTTCAAGACAGCAAAATAACATAACCATACACCGACATGGTTGTACCGGTTTCAGTAAATCCTTCATCAGCAACCAAACATGATGTACAAAATGAAGACAAAACTTAACTTGATGTCTTCCAATTTATACAAATTTCATATAGAAAGCATGGAGCGCCCTCTAGTGCATCAATAAAATAGTGCACTAGTTCATAAATGCATGAAATGTAATGCAAATAAACACAATTATCCCAAATATATGAATTAATATAAAAGGAAGGGCGGTCTTTGGGTTCTCTTTTCAGTCATTACAAGAAGGTTTATTATAGAGATACATGTTCCATTACGGAAGCTCATCTATTTACAGGCCCTTTATTTGGATGCTATCCATGTGGTCATTGTACCTATTGCCCTAGGGTGTTGAAATGTCGGACCTTTTCCTCACAAAATTGTCCACATGTTTATGACATATTATGTTTTGCCAATTGCAGTACTTCTTTGGTGATTTATTTGGCCCAGTGCAATTGTCGAGCCTTCTATGTTGGACAAACTTCCCGTCCTTTTAAAGTTAGGATAGGGAAACATCTTAGTGATATTAAAAACAAAAAGGGGTCCAGTTCTTTATATAAACACCCTACGGGCAATTTTTGTTTCATGGTCATTGATCACATTAAGGACAGACGTGTACAATCTCATGTTTTACATGATAGGCTCACCTATAAAGAGAAAATGTGGATCATCAAACTAGGGGCTCTTTTTTCCCCTGGTTTGAATGATCATTTTTGAGGCATCCACTTTATATGTTTGTTGTTATATTGGGATTTATATATTAATTCATATATTTGGGATAATTGTGTTGATTGATTTACCGAAACCGGTACAACCATGTCGGTGTACGGTTATGTTATTTTGCTGTCTTGAAGTTTGACATTAAATAACGATTGCCTGTGTCATGGAGTTGAGTGCTGGCTTTCTTTTTTCACTTTTGGTTTGGTTTTCTAGCCGTGCACCAGCCGTTTGTGCAGGAGGATGTTTTGGATTTATTGATTATTATAACATGTGTCTAGTTTTGATATTTCTTTTGTAAGTTAGTAAAAATTGGAGAAATGTTTAACGGGGGGAGCAGTAGAATTCTGGCTATTGATTGTCTGGTAGAGTTGGTAAGATACAGTTTGATTCTAATTAGGGATCCTAATTTCATATGTGTCTTTTTGATAACCTGAGATAGAGTTGGTCAGACTTCAGCTTTTCACCGGTTAGCACACCAAGCAGTTTTGTTTCAGGTACTGTTGCTGCGTTGGTATCGTTGGATGAGCAGATATGAAAGAAGGATGCTAGATCTGTAAACTTTTTTGGTGTAAAAAGCATTAGTTTAGTTTTGTTTGGATTAAGTAGCAGGTGTGAGTTTGTTTGCGAGGATTCAACAGCATAGAAAGCAGGTTGTGTTATTTCTTGGAAGTTTTGGTAGGGTTTGTGCTGAGAAGATGAGTGCAGAATCATCTCTGTATTGCACAATTGAGGCAAGGTGGTATTGCAGTTTGTTAGCAAAAATACTGAATAGGAGTGGTCCCAAACTCAAGCCATGAGGGGACCCCCACAGTGACTGGTAAGAGAAGAGGAAAAATCCCATTGTCTTTTCCTTCATTTTTGTTTCGGTTGATAGTGCTGGTAAAAGTAAGGAGGGAGGCTGCAGCGTATGATACCAACCTTCCCATTTTAAATGACTCTGGAATGCAGACCAGTACTGAGCAACTGATTAGCATGCATGCTTTCACTCAAGCTACTAGGTGAGAACTACATTAGTCATACAATTTAATTCAGAATGTCAGTAAAGAAAAATTGTTTAACTCTCATTTCTCCCCTGTAATAGTCCCCTATTTAAGTGGCTCTATTTAAGTGGAATTTGCATGACTGGATGGGTAATGAGAAATTTATCCTGGGCATTCCACCTGTGTCCCTCTTAGACAGGGGCAATAGGTTCATAGGTTAGGGTCATAGAATGATACTAGGCTATTGGCCCAGAGGCCCTTATAAGCCTAGCCAAGAATTTCACCCATTTTCCCTCAAAGTCAGCACCTGTTTCCCCCTGTCCAGCAGGGACACAGGTGGGATCCCATGGTTGTATGTTCTGTTTCCCATCCAGGTTCCTCTCAAAGAGGTATAGACAGGCACTCTGCTTGAAATGGAGAGGGAATCTATTTCATAGATGGGGGAGTCTTTGGGACACAAATCTATCCCAACAACAAGTTCTATTAATGTCACAGACCAGGTTAAGGCCTTGTGTGTGGGTTGCACGAGTGTAGTTTGTCTTACGGATATGCAGCAACTCCATCAAGGCTGGGTCTGAAATGGCCTTGTATGCCAGACACAGGTCACGACTGAGCAGTCTGTATGAGACTGAGTAGAATGAAACAGCTTTTAGCCTATCTATATAGGACAGGTGTTTGAGACCTTGGATTTTCCTGGTTGCAATCCTCTGTGGTGTCTCCAACTGCTGCATGTGCTTGGCAAGGTACATGCCAAAGGGGGCACTGTACTTGATAATGGGTCCGGTAAGGGAGGAGTACATGGATATTATGACCTCCTTGTTCCTTGATGAAATACCCTTATTTATGAGGTCACCCATGTAGAAAGCCTTACATGCAATGGAGGCAAAGTGGTGGTCAAAAGTTAGGTTGCTATCAACCTGGGTGCCCAAGTCCCTCCCAACTGATTGCATGCTTAGTACATCGTTATTAATGTGATAATTATTGGGGATGACATTTTCCCCAGAGGGGATGATGCATTTCCTGGCATTCAGTTTGAGGCCATGCTTCTGGCACCAGTCATTAGTTTGAGTAAGGCCCTCTTGGAGGAAGTTCACATCACTAAGGGAATTTAAGACAGTGTCCAGCTTGCAGTCATCTGCAAACTTGGTTAGCCACAGACCACTTGTTTTGGCTTGCACCTCAGAAAAATATATCCCAAACAGTAGAGGCCTCAAAACTGATCCTTGGGGTACACTGCTCATTACGGGCCTACAATTAGAGGTGGCTTCCCCTTCTTTGACTGAGTGGGTTCTGTCAGTGAGCTAGTTAGCTACCCATCTGGTAACATGCAGGCTGATGCCTAGCTGGGAGTGTTTATCTATTATGCCCAATTGGGGAATAGTGCCAAAGTCTTTGGTTAGGTCAAGGTAGGTGGTGTGCACCATCTTCCCCTTGTCCATGGCTTTGGTGACTGTTTCGAAGAAGTCAACCAAGTTTAAGAGGCATGATCTCCCTTTGACAAAACCAAACCAGGTGCTGATTTTAGTGTCCACTTGAACCAGACACACTTGGTAAGATGGGTTGAGCTTGGCTAGTCTTGTAACGGCCGTGGAGCTGTTAGCCTAGAAACATCCTATGATCATATGATCCTATTATTTGCCATCTGCTACTAAAGGACAATGACATGCAATCACCTGCATGGATCCTACTGAAATATGCTCATTTGCAAATCATTACTGTTGCTGGCAATCAGTCTATGCAGCCATATACAGAGCCACGTCGACATGTTGTTGGTAGTTTACATTTCAGTCTTCACACAGAATTCTGATTTTGAGTAAACTATGTCAATATCTACATTTTAAGTAACATTTTATAATTGATATAAATAATGACATAGTTTTCAAGAACTGTAGTACTGTATGGTAAGGATAGTGATATTGTATGAATTTAGTGATTTACCATAAACTGGGTCTCAGCAGTTGCGGAGTTCATTAATAACTTGAATATTCAATAGAAACAAAACTTTTCGGAGGCTGACAATTCTGTGTGTGAAAGGAAGTGAAAACTTTTCCATTCATTTTCATAACTCAGTTAAAAGCGATGAAAATGTTCCCATGCCCATTAATGAGGAACTGGAGACAGAAGTTCATTCTTCATGTCTCATAGAATCCCATTCTGTTATTCCTTCACAATGAAAGGAATGTAACTGCATTTTATGAAACATGGTGACGATCCCATTACTGGTTGGGGTATGGCTTTGTAGAAGAAGGGGTACGTTTTGAACTTCCTGCAGGATTTTTGGCTCAAATAAGAATTCACAGTCAGAGTGAAAAGGAGGAGAGTTTAGTAAAATCTTTTTTTTACTTCTCTGTTATGAAAGGAAATAAGTCTTGTTGAGCCCTGCTTTGTTACACGGGTATTGGATGCATGGCTACATTTGTTGAAGGAATTACTTGGAAAGTGTCATGTTTGGAGAAGAATACTGCCAGAAGATTCTATCTGGATCATACATATCTGATGCTAAAGGTAAGTGCAACTTTTTTATTTGACAAGTCTCCTATTTAACTGGTTTTGGCTAGACACTTATTTACTCTTGTATGTGATCTTCACCGTTTTTGTCTTATTTTGTCAGTTCTGTTTAAAATGAATGCATTATAGTCAGTGTGTTGACTGAACGTTGGGGATTAGCTGACCATTTACTGGTTCGTGTGTGTGTGTATTTTGTGAAGTTTCATACTAGTCGTGTCTTGTTTGAGGTTAATGGTCCAGGAATGAGAATGCTTAGCTAAGGTTTTCAGATGAGGATATCTGCATACATGTTCTACAATGACTCATACAAAGGTTACTGGTGACAATCTAAAATTACTACTAGCCATCAGCCATCATTAACCTAGTGAAGTAGAATTGTCACTAAGGTCTGCAATGAGAACACTTGGGTCTCAAAGTTAATATGATACAAAGCAACCTGGATTCACATCCAGTCAGCCTAAACAGAGGAAGAATAAGTTGCTGATTGATTTCTTGTGTTTGTGTAAGTTGTATATAAAAGTTGGCCATTATGCTACATACTTTAGTGTAGATATAAATGTATGCTAAGTATATATGGTGAAGCAGGGGGAGGGTATAATTTTACAAACCTGTTCTTTGCATATCATCTCACATCCACTTCCCTGATGTTTTTTTTTTTCTGTGCACATTCACATCAGCTGGCAGTATAGAGGTATCAAACTCCTGTCTCACTGCATGAAAGTGCTGAACATGGTTATAACTGAATACACAGAAAGTAAGATGATAGATGGGCACTTTGGGATTCAGATTAGGATACAGTATAGCAGACCCAATGTTTGCAGTGAGATAGAGGAGCTAGAGACAGGAAAGAATCCATCTGGGCATTGTCAGACTTTGATAAAGTGTATGTCACGGCTTCATAAAAACTATTTTTGGCAGTCCTGTGATGGTTCAAAGTCCCACAAACATTGGTAGAAGTAGTGCAGGCTATGTGCAAGGATCCACTGACAAACATATGAACAGTGTTCAGACTCACAGGTGGTTCCCAATGTGACTGGGTGTGCAGAGTTCAGCTTTGGGCCCATTACTGTTTATACTGGTGATGAACTGCATTAGCAAACAGGTTGGAGGGAGGAGATCAACAAAGCTGATGTATGCAGACAATATGGCATTGCAAGCAGAATCAACATGAACTTCAGCAAATTATTGGGGAGTGAATGCAAAACTAAGGTCACACAGGATGAAAGTGAGTACAAACAAGACAGTATCATAAACAAAATTGGGGAAATCAGAAGTTGAAACTGAGATAGAAGGGAAAATAGTGGACAAGTTTAACAATTTCAAGTATCTAGGAGGGGTGGTTAAGGAAAAGGGAAATTTGAATAAGGAGCTGAATGTTAAAATTAGAGGGTCTGCAGCCTACTGCCACATTGTGTCAGGGTCAGCATGTGACAAAAGAATGCCAAAGATGTTGAAAAGTAGAGTGCACTAGATAGTGGTATGACCAGTATTTCTGTATGTTAGAGAAACCTGAACAGTGAAGGCAGAGCAGTTGAGATAGTGCTTGAGACAGCTGTTTAGATGCACACTGGAACAGGTGAATAAAAATATGGTATCTGAGCAGAAGCCAAAGTAGATCTATTTGCAGAGAAGTTGAGAAAGAACTGATTACAGTGGTTCAGACACACATGCAGGAAAGCAGAAAATGATTTGGTGAAGTGAATTTGAGAGAAAAAGGAAGAAAGCAAGAGAAATGGGGATGTCCAACAAAAAGATGGATGCATGATAGAAGACCTGCAACAGTCAAGCATTTATCCTGAAGAAGGTATGGCACTGTCACTGAATCAAGAGAGGTTGCAATGGTTCATGTAACACCATGACCCTGTGTAGACAAATGGGTGTAAAGGAAGGGAATGGTGTGCATTGTTAGGGGTAGGAAGTGCAGACATTTGGAAAAGCCACGGTAGTACAGTGGTAGCGTTGTTGCCTCACAGCAAGAGGTTCTCCTGTTTGATTCACGGCTGGAGTGCCTTCTGTGTGGAGTCTGCATGTTCTCCCCGCGGTCGAGTGGCGTTGGAAAGACATGAGTGAATGGGCGTGCCTTCGCTGAAGGTTGGGCATTGGGCTGGCAACTCAACACACTAAAAAAAAAGTCGACTGCCAATCATTAGTGGACCAGAATTCTGCTGTGGTGATCCCTAACTGGGAAAAGCCAAAAAGACAAACAAACTATGTCTGAGAGGTGAAAGCAGGTGATGGAGCCAGAAGTGTTGTTTTTGCTCAGACTACATTCTAAGGATCACCACCTTTCCTTGGCACCCATCTGTCAGACATCTGTATTGCTTAACTTCCAAGCAAATGTGTTGTCTACTACCCCAAGACCCCACCTTTGCTAAGCTAAGCAATGGTGTTGTAGCCTCATGTGGTTTATACCCACATAGCTGAATTTTAAGCAACAACACTTTCCCTCACCATTTCATGCACCCACATGTGTTTGCGTGTATGAGCACGTGTGTGTATATGCTTGCACAATGTGTATATTTGTGTGTGCATGCATACGTAATGGGTATACATAACTGATGTACGATGGTGATTACTCTGAAGTCAAGGCAAATGTGAAAGGCCTCTGGATGACAAAGTTTGCTGATGACTGTAAGCTGGAGGCAATCATTGAATCCTCCATTGATGTAGATATCCTTCAAGGTCTAGATCAGAGAAATGATTGATGACAAAACAGTGGCCTAAACTAAATGCAAAAGAAATGCATTACAATGAAATAAATTATCCCTGCAAATTTCAACATCAGTAGCACACCCCTTAAACTGAGGTGAGTGATCCAGATAAACATGATCATGACATGATCATGACACTCAACAGCATGAGGGTCACCCAATCTAGGGATCTAAACTTAGTGACTCAAACAAAACATGCTGGATAGACAGATATGTCTCACAGAGATTTCCCCTTCTTTGGAACAGACTCCCTATTCACATTATGCAGAGTCCTTCCCTAGCCCTCTTCCAGTGAAATTTGGATCAATGGATGGGGAATCACAAATTCACACCAGGGGTAGTGCCTATGTCCCTTATGGACAGTGGCAGTCTGTAAGAAACTCAGTGTACAGGCAAAAATTACTAAAAGGATTGTTGGGGGAAATGTGTGATTTGGTGTCAGTAGAAGTTCTCATGCAGATGCAGAAAAATACTGAAGGGATCCCTGGGAGAAATGTTCCATTTGATGTCAGTGAAGTTCTTGTGCATATGTTAGGGGCCATGGACATTACTTTCCACCTGTGCATTTGGTTATTGAAGTTGTGGGCATGGCACCACAGTTTTCTCTTTGTCCAAAGGGAATGAGTAACACAGCCATATTTCTCTGCTGCTTAATGTCACTTCAGCCATGTGTCCCTAACTAAGTGTACGACACAGAAATGTCTCTCTGTCTAGGTTCCTGAACCTGACAGTAATGGGCAGGTAAATGCTGCTATTGAAGTGTCTAGTTGATGTGACTTGTTGAGTGGGGACATCATATGCATCTGACTGTGACAAGCTGACGGTACCATTGCCATTCTTCTTATCACTGTCACCCAAAAATGTCCTTAGAGCTGTGCACCGAACATAATTATCTATTCATGTGGGGCTAGGGATGCAGACTGTGTGTGAAAGCATAAGATTGTTGCACAATCACTTCTGTGCATACACGTTGGTAGACTCGTTTCTTGTTTTTACTTCTGGTGTCCTTTGGTCGGACAGGTATGCTTGCCTATTGTGGCTTTCTTCATATCCTCATGACTGCAATTTTTTTTGTTATATTCGTAAATTATGGTATGTATGTTGTTCATTATGAGAGGCATGTTTCTCTGCCATCTCAGGTATTCACCCCAATATTATCCTTTTTTCTACACAATTTAATCTATTATGCCTGAGTGGGGAATTTAACTTTGTCTCCAATGTGAGGTATACTTTTCTCGTCTGATATTTTAATTGTTGGTTTGGTCCATTTGAAGATGGCAGATGCTTTCTGGTGGGAGACATTTATCTGAGATTATTTTTTTTTATTATTTATTGCTCAGTACAACTTATTTATGTTATTCCTGCAACTGTCCGGCCACTGACAAGGACTAGGGGGTCCGGGCGAGCCATTTGCTATGGAAGACGGTTGACCCTGAATTATGGAAAGGGTAGCATAAATTCATGATTTTCTGCTACTTTCTAGCAGTTGCAAATACTCTTCATAGGTTCATAGGTAGATACTAGGCTATCTGCCCTAGGGCATTTATAAGCCTTGCCATAGTGTATTTGGCTTCCACCTCCCTATTTGATTAGCCTACTGTGCCTCTGTAAAGTAGGTCACAGAAGGTACCCTTTTAAGATTAGTTTATTGTGCCTCTGTCTAGCAGGGACACAGGAGAGATCCCAGGGGTGAAGTTGCAATTTCCCATCCATGCGTCCAAATTTCGCTTGAAGAGGGTCAGCGAGGGGCTATGTCTAACATGAATTGGGATTCTATTCCAGAGTGAGGGGAGCCTCTGGGAAATGAATCTGTCCCTCCAGCATGTCCTACTTATTTTTGTGCTGAGGTTTAGGTCCCTGAAGCGTGTAGCTCTAAGGGACTTGGATTTTTTGAGGTGGAGCATGTCCATTAATTCTGGGTTTGACATGGCTTTGTATGTCAGGCATAGATCGCCTCTGAGTAGGCGGTAAGCAACTGAGTAGAGCTGGAGTTTCTTTAGTCGAGCTGCATAGGACATCTGTTTGTAGCCCATGATCCTCTTGGTGAGGTACTTTTGGGGGCTCTCCAGTTGCTGCAGGTGTCGGGTAAGGTACATCCCAAAAGGGGCATTGTATTCAATTATGGGCCTGATGAGTGATGAGTAGAGGGGCACAATGACCTCTCTTGATCTAGATGCGAACCCTTTCGTGATAAGGTGGGCTATATAGAAGGTCTTTCTAACCACTTTGGCAACGTGATTATCAAAGGAGAGATTACTATCTACGTTGGTCCCCAAATCTCTAATTACTTCTTCCGTACTTAATGGATTACCACCTATGTGGTAATTTGTGGGCACCTTGTTTTTCCCAAAGGGGATGACTATGCACTTTTTAGCATTTAGCTTGAGGCCGTGGCTCTGGCACCAAGCATCCGTCTCTGTGAGACCCTTTTGGAGGATGCTTATGTCAGTCATAATCCCCCCGTATTAGCCTGAACCTCAGAGAAGTATATACCGAACAAGAGAGGTCCCAGAACTGAGCCCTGTGGGACGCCACTTGTAACTGGTTTGGATTCGGACATGGCACCTGTGATTCTGACCATGTGGGTTCTATCTCTGAGCCAGTTTGCAACCCATCTTGTGATATAGGGGTTGATATTTAAACTGGTAAGCTTATTTATGATGCCCGAGTGGGGTATTGTGTCGAAGGCTTTTGCGAGGTCCAGGTAGGCTGTGTGGACTACCTTGCCCTCATCTATGGCTTTGGTAACTGTTTCAAAGAAATCAACTAGGTTTAAGAGGCAAGATCTGCCCTTAACAAAGCCGAATTGGGTAGGGTCCAGTGTCTGGAGGCTCCCAATGTCTTTGTTTATGAGTTCCATGATAATACGCTCCATAGCTTTACAGACCAGACTAGTCAGGTTTATGGGGGCGATAGTTTCCAGGGTCCGTTGTGGCACCACCTTTGTGGAGTGGGACCACTGTAGCTGTACGCCATTCTTTGGGTACATATCCTGTAGTAAGGCTAAGTTTGAACAGTGACAATGTGAGGGTTCAGTTCTTCTTGGAGCTCGTGTAAGACACAGCCTGGGACACCGTCCGGTCCCATAGATGCTGTGTTTTTTGCTTTTAGAGAGGGCAGCTTTCACCTGTGCATCTGTGATGTCAGGGAGGTTACATTCAGAACTACTGTGTCTCTCTCTCTTTCACACACACACACACACACACACAAATATACATGCACAAAAATGCACATGCGCATACAGACACAATCCTATAAAATAATGCCACACAGACCAATAGTTCATACATTAATGAATGTTTATTGGAAAAAATACTTGTGCAGACTCTCCTTATATGCATTGCACTAACAGAGACAGTTCAGTGAACCTTTTTTGTTAGTGTCTTAAATAACTCAAACCAATTTTAACACAATCAAAAGATTTCAACTTCCATCTTTTTGGATTCCAAATAGAAGATTTGCATGTTTCTTCAGGTAAGTCTGGAGTATCGTCTCCTTTGCTGCAACATATTATTCTGAACTGCTGTTCCAGTCAAGGGCTATCCTTGCACTGAGCAGCCAGTTTCTGTAACAGGGCCATAGCCCTCCTCTCTTATTCCATTTTTTAATTCAAAAAATTTATTAGAAAAGCAAAAAGCAACATTCTGTAAATTACATTTTTAAACATCTTTATTGCATTATCACATTTGCAATTTAACATACATTAAAGGGACAGTCCCGTCATTTAAAATTCAGGTAATATTCAGGATGACTAAAGTAACGTCCACGTTAGCAATGTCCCATACATTCCTGCCCACATTTAAATTATATTGTGCATCACCTTCCCCAGGCCTCTATTTGCTCCCATTGTAAATAAAAACCTTATATTGTGTTCCTATCAGCTTGTAGGTTGTGGGTTGTAGGGTCTTAAATATAGCCGCACCAATTTCTATGCCCCAACACTGGTAACGCAAGTCTTATTTTCTGTTGTCATGGCAACGATCAGAGGGTGGAAATGAAGGACATTATAGTGCACTAATTTGAATGAGCCATGAAGCTCAGACTGAATGAAGGCAAACAGCCGCCATTACTTTACACTCGCTAAGCAGTAATTTTGCTGTTTAGTGAGTGTGAAATAAAAAAAAAAAAAAAGAACTTTCTGTGAGAGAGTGAGTGTATGTGTGCATATGAATGTGAGCGAGATCAATCGAGCCATTATTTTACACTGGCCAAGTAGCTCTTTTGCTGTTTAAAGAGTGTAAAAGTGAAAAAAAGTGTGTACATGTGTATGTGTTTATGTATCTGTCTGCGTGAGTGAGTGTATGCGTGCTTGCGTGAATGAGAGCTGACATCTGTGTGTGTGTATGTATACACGAATGTGAAGAATGAAAGCAATTGATCAGTAGGAAATGGCAGTTAAGAGGTTTGCATACCTCTGGACCTCTTAGCTCAAGATAGAAATGGCAGCGTTGCTTGAAGGACAGAATTTGTGTTAGCATGCATGTTCTGATCTGCAGCTGTGTTTTGGGGGTGGGGGATGGAGTAAGATAGATCCAACAGTGTCAGCAGCAGCAACAGTTAAGAGCTTTGCATACCCTTGACCTCTTAGCTAAAGGTATCGCTGTGTGTGTGTGTGTGTGTGTGTGTATATATATATATATATGTATGCATATATATATATATATATATATATATATATATATATATATATATATATATATACATATGTGTGTGTGAGGGTGTATGTATCTTTGTTTGTGTGTGTGTGAGCGTGGGCGTTGCCTCACAGTAATAGGTTCTCCGGTTTATCAGCTGGGGTGCCTTCTGTTCAGAATCTGCATGTCCTCCCTGCGGTCACGGGTGCTCCAGTTTCCTTCCACATTCCAAAGACATGCAGCAGGTGGATTGGACACTCTAAATTGGCCATAGGTGAGATTTTATGTGTGAGTGTGTTGTGCAAATGAACTACTGTGGCAGGGCTAGCCACCCAGTGGTGTAAACCTTGGCTCGAGATGATTGTCACTGTTGAAGTGAGACACTGACTCCATCTGCAAAATTGGAAAAAGGGGTGGAGGATGGATGGCTCTATACATATATACATACATATAAATATCTATATTTATATATATATATATATATATATATATATATATATATATATATATATATATATATATATATATACATACTCTCCACAACACCAGAAAATGGTGCCCGGTGAAGAAAGGTGCTCAGAACAGTTCAAAATAATCCACACAAATATTCCATCACTCGAAAATAAACAGTCCTCCAGAATAATAACCACAAAATACCAGAAGGCAGTGTGCAAAGAGGTTTAATGGCAGACAGGTTCAGCCACTTCTTCCACAAACCAGGTTTTGCCGCATGGAGTCATCAGTGCACTGATGAAAAAGACACCTCCACCTTTAGTCCCCATCTGTGTAGTGGATGGTCTAAATGTACAGAAGGCATTATAACCTTTTGTGTGATCTCAGAGTTGGAATATATTATTTTCAGAGGGTGTGGTGGATGCAGAGACTGTAGCCCCCACTGCAAAAACATTACATTACGTGATATGCAGTAGTGACGTGCAACACAGAATGTCAAAAGTGTGAATTCAACTGTTTCGATATATGTACATCGACTTTCTGTCCTAATTAATATGCTGCACATCTGAATCGAAGATGTGAATGACTTTTGTTGTGTACTTCGATATTCTTATAATAAACCCTATATACCATATAGTATTTTTACTGACGTTAGCAATGCTGCTCATGTTTGTGCACTGCTTACCAGTGTGCAAAGAGGCATAACTGTCATGCGTGTACACTTTGTTAACCATCTCGCAAATCCGCTGCTCACTACACTATGGAAGTGTGTATATGATGCTTTCTTATTATTGTCCATTTCCTTTGTATAACATATTACTCCTTGTGGAAACATTAGAAATTCAGGACACATTCTAAGCATACATAATATATATACACAATGCATACGTTTGTTGTACACCCCCCACAACCAGTACAACTCTGGGGGCTTATTATTTTATACACACATATATCAACCGCAACACAAAATGTAATACATAATGTTGTGTGCTCCATCATAGACAAGGCCAGTCGGTGGTGCTGACAACCTTGCTCTGCTAAACCCAGACATCCAACCATGATCACTAAGGGTGCTAGTGTTCTTACACAGCCAAGCTTCTACACACATAGGACACACTCTTCACTTAGGCTGTTGGCTCATATGAACCTATGAATCTATGTTCCTATGCAGGCCTCCCAACCTGATATCCTCCACATGGCCTACTGATGTCACCTACCATAAGTTAACCTTCAGCCATATAAAAGCAGGCCTGTGGCATAGTACTAGAATAAAGTACTGTGTTCTATAGTCTGTGTACTTAGGTAGGGGTTTTATTCTCACTACAGTCAACTGCTGTGTGTGTGTTCGGCCACAAGAGCAAGTGTGTATGCTGCAGGTGCTTTCCCAATCCCATAAATGGACGGTATTTTGATATTTGCACCTGCCTACACATCCATTTCAGGCAGGCATTTCACCTTCTTTTCTCCAACATGCACTGTTGATGTCATCCACTATAAGTTGGCCTACAGCTGTGTAAAAGTCAGACTTTACTGTGGTGCATGCATAAAGTACTGTGTTCTATAGTGTATGTACTTCGATAGGTAGGGGTTTTGTTCTCACTGCAGTCAACTGTGTGTGTGGGCAACATGTGCGTGTGCGTGTGCATGTACCACCACATGCTCAAAAGACAATGCTGATGTAATCAGCTATATCATATTATTGCATATGCAACCATCCTATCAGCACAGGATCAGACACTGGCCTGGAGCTCAGGCAAATGTCACCGTAGGTTCATAAGAGGTTACTAGGTTATTGGCCCTAGGACCTTTATAAGCCTAGCCATGTTATATCATCATTCCCTTATTGACAAACCTGTATGGTCTATATTTGCAGTGCAAGTGTATGATCATCCCGGACTGCCCTTATCCAAAATGGACTAGGGTGACACACCCTAGGTAAATTTATGTTCTCAAATCCAGTTGGTTAACATATACTTATATAGAGTCATTGAGGAGCTCTGTTTTATGTGAATTGGGATTTTTTTTTTCCCAGAGGAGTGGCAATCTCTGGGAGACATATCTGTCACTCCAGCATGTCCTGTTAATGTTACAGGCTAGGTTAAGATTCCTAGAATGAGTGAATCTTGTCCCATGTGACTTGCAGATGAGCAGCATTTCTATTAGGCCAGGGTCTGAGACTGCTCTGTAGGCCAGGCACAAGTCGTCTCACAGCCGACTATAAGATATAGAGTACAGTGACTGAGCCTTCAGTCTGTCTTTGCAGATCATGTGTTGCAGGCCCTAAATTGTCTTGTTGAAAAAACTCTGAGGTCTCTCCAGCTGCTGCAGGTGTCTGGTGAGGTACATACACAAGGGAGCATTGTACTCTATTAGTGGTCTGATGAGTACAGAGGAGTTATAACATCCTTAGGTCTGGATGTGACGCCCTTACATAAGAAGTGTGCAACATAGAAGTCCTTCTTTACCACTGTGGACATATGGTGACCGCAGTTGAGTGCTATCAACCTGTGTTCCCAAATATCTCACCACAGGGTTTCAGCTAAGGGAGGTACTGTTAATACCGTAATGTGCATGGACTTACCTTTGGCAGTAAGGGATGATAACACATTATTTAGCATTTATTTGGAGTCTATGGCTTTGGCACCAGTCTTTTGTCTGTGTAAGGCATTTGTGTAGTATGTCACGGTGTGTAGTGATTTCAATGATCGATGCTACTTCTGTCTTCTTTTCATGTACTACTGTATCTGATTTTCTTGCATCTATTTTTTTTAACTGTTAGTAATGGATGATCCCATGTGATATAAACGTCTTCATTTTGATGATGCTTTGGGGCTCATGTTTCAATTTTTTCAGCTACTTCAATATTATAATGTTTGCACAGTCCCCAATGCGACCGTCCTTCTACATTATTATGCCTTTCAAATGCAGGCCTGCCATTAGTATATCACAACCAGCAACAAGATGTGCAACTGCTGCCAATTCTGTTTTACAAAACCTACATTTGTATGTTTATGGCACATGTTCAATGGACTTTGTAAACCAACATGCACCTAGTCCACTATCTTGAGCTGCCAATATTAACCTTTTGTCTTTTGGTTTAAATTCACTTCTTAACCATTCCTGCATTCACTCCTAATCAACATGAGGTTGTTCCAAGAGTTTCCTATACCTACAACTATATTTATGCATTTTCCACATTTCTTGCCTTCTCATCTGAACCTTTTCCTTATATTCTTTCTTTTGTTTGTCACATTCAGTTGCTACCTGGTTTTTATCTACTTCTGATTTGATTTCTATTCTCTCTTGATGCCAATATGCTTCTGTTAAACTAAGCAGGGAAGTCAATGTAGATTTATTTCTTCATGTTTCAAAAATGTCACTACATTTGGGTCTTGTGAGGTCAGTAGATGTGTTTGCAGTACTGCTATCGCTGATCTATGCATGTAACCAATTTCGAGTAGGCCCATACCGCCTTCAGAATGGGGAATATATAGTCTTGGTATGCACTGATTTTTAGAAGTCATTTGAGGAGTATGAAACATCCTTGTTTTCCTGTCCAAACTATCCAACACATTTTGGGGCCATTTATTCACTCCAAAACTGTAAATTAGGAGAGGAAGAGCAAATTGGTTTGTAGCTTGGACTTTGTTCCTAGATCTCAATGCTGTTGTTACTATTAATTTAAGGCTTCTAAAATATTCCTTACTGAGCTTAATTCACATTTGTTCATGTTTTATTGTTGATCCTTCATCAATTCCTAAATATTTTTACACTCCCGCTTGCTCAAGTTTTTTTATATCACATTCCTCTCCCAAACTGATGTTTTCTTGGTGCTGCAGCTTTCATGCTTTAAAGGTTGCTTTTGCACATTTATTAAGACCAAATGACATTCTCATATTATCTGAAAAAGTTTTGACCACTTGCAGTTGTGCTTTTAGTTCATCATCTAATGAACTATGCAGCTTTAAACCATCTACAAAACAAAGATGAGAAGTCTTTAGACTTTGTAGTTTTCTGGGAGCCAAATTATAGCCATGACTGAATCTGTTAAGTAGACCACTTAATGGGTTAAGGGCAAGACAAAAGAGCAGTGGTGAAATAGTCACCCTGGAATATCCCACTTTCAATTTTTATTCCTGGTATAATAATTTGTCCTTTACCATGGCTAACTGCAGAGTGGTTTGCCATTGTTTTTGTGTATTTGTGTGTACATGTATATGTTTGTGTGTTTTTATGTGCATTTGTGAGTATATATGTATGAGGGTATGGGTCTTTATGTGTATTTGTAGGGGGTGTGGTAGGTTAATGCTTTTATTATTGAGAGCCTCTATCATTAAGTGACATAGAGGCCAGCCAGTTTACAGTTTCTCATCAAATTGTCAAGGTTTTGTTTGACCATGGTTGTGGAGCCTAGTGTGGGGATCCTTTGGGACACATATTTGTCTATCCAGTATGTCCTGTTTATGTCAGAACAGAAGTTTAGATCCCCGGATCTAGTGTTTCTGGTGCTGTTTGTTTTGCACATGTGCAACAGATCAATCAAGGCTGGGTAAGACACTGGGCTTGCCTGGGATATGAACCTGGCACCTCTCATACCCAAAGTGAGAATCATACCTCTAAGCTGGCAAGCCATACTTGGACATGTGACCCAGCTATGGCTATCATTCTACCAAGCAGCCAGACAGTGACTTAATAAACCATTTTTTTTTCAACATTTCCATTTGTTATCAGCTTTTGAGTTGTGGAGAATGATCTTATCCAGCAGCCACTTTCCATCCCCTGGCAAGATACAGAACCTGCATCTTCCCCTCAGTTATATACCATTTTTTAATAGGCTACACTGTAGGCATTTAAAATTTACATTTTGTAGGTGTTAGTATGTTGTCCAGTAGTTTGTTGACACTGCTTAATTGCTGCTGACAGACTATTTATTTCATGGTACAAACTTTCCTAATTCAGGTGACTCTGGAATGCAGAGCAGTATTGACAAATTGTTTTTGCATATGTGCTTTTACTCACTACTCATTCACAGCTACAGTAGTCACACAATCTAGTTCAGAATGCCTCAGTTACTATAGAAGAATGATTTTTGTATCACTTGGCATCTGGTAGTGAGAGATAGTGACCATACAGTTATCCACATGGATCCTAATAAAATGTGATCATTTGCAAAGTATTCTGAAATAGTCTGCCACCATTGCTCATATAAAGGGCTTTACACTTTATCAGCTTACATTTCAGTGTTGACACATAGTTCACTGTTCTTATGAAGTATGTAATTGACTACATTTTGACTGACATTCTATAACTATTGTAAGGATTTTTATAAAGTTTTACACTATGTGGTAAGGAAAGGCTAAGTATTTGAGTTTTTAAAAGATTTACCATAAACATGGTCTTGTTATTCTTTGCTGAGTGTTGGAGTTCAAATCTCTTGAATCTTCTGTTCAAACAAAACTTCTGTGGCAAAGATAATACCAAAGTAGGTGTGAAGGCAGGTAAAAAAAAAAAAATACCCATTCATCTCAATGAGACAGTGAAAAGAGGTGAAAATGCCCTTATTCACATTAACAAGGTGGTGGAGACAGAGATTCATTCTTCAGGTCTGACAGATTCCCATTCTATCAGTACTTCACAATTAAGGGATTATAATTTCAATTTATGAAAAGTGGCACATAAGGCATTATTGGAGGGGTGTAGCTCTGTAGAAGGTATGACATGCTTTGAACTTCCTGCAGGAATTTTGGCTCAGTTCAGAGCACAAAGTCAGAGAGTTTCTTGCGATCTTTTCTCTTGTAAAAGGGGAAATAGTCCTGTTGAGCTGTGTCTTGTTACGTGGATACTTGCTACATTTTTTGAAGGAATTGTTTTGGAATTGTCATATTTGTAAAGGAAGAGTACTGTCAGAAGACTGTGTGAACCATAAATACACCAGATAGGTGCTGACAGGTTAAGTGCAACTTTTTATTTATGACAGATTGCATGTTTGTAATAAGTCAGTAGTTTCAACTCCTGTTCTGTGGGTGAATGGTGAGGAATAAATGAGTACAAATTATGTATTTTGTATACTCCCACTGTATTGTTTTACTACACAGTAATTGGTTGTAATATTTTATTTATGTATTTCAAAAGTTTTCTATTTTAACTACTTATTTATTTCCATTCTGTTTGATTTAACTGAATACATCATGGTCATTTTCTTGATGGGATGGATTTAGCCAACTATTCACTTGTGTGTATGCATTTGTACTTTTAGGTTAGTCCATTCTTGTTTGAGGTTAAAGATCCAGGAACGTGAGTGTTTAACTGTGACTTGCTGATAAGGATTTCTGCACATAAGCTCTACAGTTGTACACATTCAGGTGCTTAGGGACATTAGTGCCCATTAGCCTAGTTAGGTACAGTGGTTCGTGATGAGAACAATTTGTCTCAAAGTTTATCAAGCACTTGGTTTGCATGATACAATCAACCTATGCAGTGGAAGACTGAGATGTTAAATGATTTCTTGTGTTTGTGCAATTTTTATGTTGAGCACAACCAATTTGCTGTTATTCATAGGTTAGTGTGGTTATAACTGCAGTCTAAGCATGTATGGTGATGCAAGAGATTGTAATTTTGCTACCCTGTCCTTTCTTATATAATCTCACATCAAGTTCCCTGAGGTTGTTGGCATTTTTCGTTACCTTACACATTCACAACCGCAGGAAGTATAGAAGCAAACTCCTGTCACACTTCAAGAAATTGCAGGAAAGGATAACGGATAGAGAAATGAACAGAGCAGTTTGCATTCAAATCAAAAGTAGCATAGTCAATCCAGTATTGGCAGTGAGACAGATAGTGAAGAAAAAGTTAAAGATAAGGAAGGAGTCCAAATAAGCATTCCCAGACTTGGAGAAAACTTATGACAAAATGCACATTATGATCAGTACTTCTTTATTGTACAGAAACCTGGCAGTGAAGGCTGAGCAGTTGCAGAAGGTGGAAGTGATGGAGATGAAGTGACTTAGGCGATGGTTGGATGCACACTGTGAGACACATGAAGAAAATGATGACATCATTGCAGAAGTCAAAGTAGCTTTAATTGCAAAGAAGGTCAAAACAAACAGATTACAGTATTTCAGACACGTGCAGGAAAACAGAAGTCAATGTGGTGAAGAGGTTTCGGGAGAAACAGGGAAGAGGAAATGAGGACATCCAGCAAAGAGAGGGATGGATTATAGGCGAGAAGACCTGCAAAACACTCAGGGATGACTCTCAAAGAAGGTAGGACACTGGTATTGAATCAAAAGAGGTTGAGATAGTTCACATGACACTCTGACACCATGTATATATTAAAAAAAAAAGGGGGGGGGGTGAAGGGCTTAATGATGTGCATTGTTATGGGTATGTGTTGAAGAAATTTGAAATGTAGGGAGGTACTGTGACTGAAATAGCAGAACAAGTTATGGAGATACTGTTTTTACTCATACTACATTACAGGGAGCACTGCCTTTCCTTGGCACCCCCTGACAGATACTTGCTTTGTTAGCTCCCAGCAAATATGTTATCTACTACCTTAAGATACCTCCTTTGCTAAGCTAAGCAGTAGTACTGTAGCCCCATGAGGTTTGCAATCAATGAGCTGAATTTTAAGCGACATCACTTTGATCTCACCATTTAGCACTTGTGTGGGCATTCAGCCCCCTACCATCCTGTCCCCTCATCAGTAAACCAGTACATCCCCAGCACCTGCCACCCTTTCCTCATCACTAGGAAGCAGGTCTTTAATGCCGTCTCAAAGGCAGTAAATACAGTCTCCATGGGACTCAACAACATTCCTGGCTGTATCCTACATGAACTCAGGCATGATCTCTCAGCTCCATTAGGCACCCTATTCAACCAAAGCCTGAGCACCAGCTTCTTCCCAGCCAAATGGAGAACAGCCATTGTCATTCCTCTACACAAAGGTGGAGCATCCACTGACCCAGACAAGTATTGGCCCATCAGTCTAACTAGCCTGATCTGCAAGGCCATGGAACACATTATCATGGATCTTATAAACAAGGATACTGGCAACCTCCAAACATTGACCACACACAGTTTGGTTTTGTCAAAGGGAGATCATGCTTGTTAAACTTGGTTGACCTCTTTGAAATGGTCACTAAAGCCATGGACAAGGGGATGATGGTGCACACCGCCCACCTTGACTAAGCCAAAGTCTTCTGCATTGTTAACCACTCGGGCATAACAGATAAACTCTCCCAGCTAGGCATCAACCCATATGTCACCATATGGGTAGCTAACTGTCTCATTGATAGAACCCACTCAGTCAAAATAGGGGAAGACACCTCTAGTAGTAGACGCGTAATGAGCAGTGTACCCCAAGGATAAGTCTTGTGGCCTCTACAGTTTGGGATATACTTTTCTGAGGTGCAAGCCAAAACCAGTGGTCTGTGGCTGACCAAGTTTGCAGATGACTGCAAGCTGGGCACTGTCTTAGATTTCCCTAGTGATATGAACATCCTCCAAGAGGGCCTTACCCAAACTGATGATTGGTGCCAGAAGCATAGCCTCAAACTGAAGGCCAAGAAATTCATCAGTATCCCATTTGGGAAAAATGGCATCCCTACTAATTATCACATTAATAATAATGTACTAAGCATGCAATCAGTCGTGAGGGACTTGAGCACCCAGGTTGATAGCAACCTGACTTTTGACCACCACATTGCCTCCAATGTACTTAAGGCTTTCTACATGGCCCACTTCATAAGTAAGGGGATTTCAACAAGGAGGTCATAACATCCTTGTACTCCTCCCTTATCAGACCCATTATCAAGTACTGTGGCCCCTTCGGTATGTACTTTGCCAAGCACATGCAGCAGCAGCAGCTGCATAGACCACAGAGGTTCCTCACCAGGAAAATCCAGGGTCTCAAGCACCTATCATATATAGATAGGCTAAAAGCCCTGTCCCTCTACTCTGCTCAGTGGTGACGTGTCTGGCATACAAGGACATCTCAGACTCAGCCTTGATGGAGTTGCTGCATATCCGTAAGTCAAACTGCACATGCATAACCCAGACGTAAAGCCTAAACCTGTTCCGTTACATTAATAGAACTTGTTGGCAGGTAGATTTGTGTCCCAAAGACTCCCCCATCTGTGGAATAGACTTCATCTCCATGTCAAGCAGAGTACCTCTCTAGCCCTCTTTAAGAGGAACCTAAATGACTGGATGGGAAACAGAAAATACACCCATGGGATCCCACGTGTCCCTGCTGGACAGGGGGAACAGGTGCTGACTTTGTGGGAACATGGGCAAAATTCTTGGCTAGGCTTATAAGGGCCTCTGGGACTATAACCTACTGTCATTCTATGAATGTGTGTGTGTGTGTGTGCGTGCACACACGCGAGCGACCGTGTGCTTATGGGTACACATAACAGACATCTGTACTGAGTCATATGTTCAGAGTAGGTTACTAGGCTAATAGATTATTCCCCTTTTTACAGTTCTCCATTATGACTTTAACAGGAAATGATCCTTTGTTCCATATGACATTCTTTTATTACCCTTTACCCTTTTGTTCTATTGCCATGCTTGAGTTTTCTTCTAAACGACTACAAACTCTTGTAGGCATCAATTCCAGTATGTAGTTTATACATTGTCAGAAGGTAAGCTATTGGTCTATAGTTTTTAGGATATCTTGAATGTTCACATTAAGAGTACTGTTTTTCCTGTTAACCAGGCTGGTGTCTGTTCAGGATGCTCATATAAATAGTTATAACTCATGGTTAGAAGTTAGGTACTATATCTGGGCCTGGGATTTTCCAATTATGAGCTTTTCTTAACGGTTTTTTTCAATCTCTCTGGTTGTTACTTCATCCCATTTCATATCCTGTACATTTGAACTTCTTATTCTTTCTTTTACTTCTATCCATTTAGCATTTTGTTCTGTTCCACAGGATCTTCTTAGATAGTTCTCCAAAATGTATCTATTTCTTCTTCTTGTGGTGGTGTTCCAATTCCTTTTACTTAGGTTCATAGGTAGGTACTAGGCTAGCTGCCTGAAGGCATTTATAAACCTAGCCAAGATGTGTTGGCTTTCGTTGCCCCCTTAGATTAGTTCCCTGTGCCTCTGTCCAGCAGAGCCCCTGAAGTGATCCCCGGGGTAAACTTTGTTTCCCATCCACACGTCAAGGTTTCTCTTGAAGAGTGTTAGCGAGGAGCTCTACCTAATGTAGATTGGAATCTTATTCCAAAGCATGGGAAGTCTCTGGGACAGGAATCTATCCCTCCAGCACATCCTATTTATCGTTGTGGTGAGGTTTACATCCCTAGAGCATGTGGCTCGAGGGGATAAAGTTTTCTTTAGGTGGAGCATGTCCTCAATTCTGGGTTGGACATGACCTTGTATGTCAGGCAGAGATCACCTCTGAGTAGGCGGTATGCAACTGCGTATAGCTGGAGTTTCTTTAGTCAAGCTGCATAGGGCATCTATTTGAGACCAGTGATCCTCTTGGTGAGGTACTTTTGTGGTCTTTCCAGCTGTTGCAGGTGTCTTGTAAGGTACATCCCAAATGGGGCGTTGTACTCTATGATGGGTCTGATGAGTAATGAGTAGAGGGGCACAATGACCTCTTTTGATCTGGATGCGAACCCTTTTGTGATTAGCCACCCCCCCCTTTAGCACACCTTCAAGGACCACCACCAAAATTTTGTCTGAAGAAGGGTATGGTCTATACCCGAAAGCACTTACAAAAAGTTTTTACACTGTTTTATATTGTTGGAATAAAAGAATATCATTTAATCTAGCCATGGTGGTCCTTGAAGGTGTGCTAAAGGGAGTTCTATTGTTTCATTCAGGCACCTTTATCCTGAAACTGCTTCTGTGTTTTTATTTCTTTTGTGATTAGGTGGACCATGTAGAAGGATTTTCTAAACATTTTGGCAATGTGATTATCAAAGGAGAGATTAGTATCTACTTGGGTCCCCCAATCCCTTATGTCTTCCGTATTTAGGGGACTACCACCTATGTGGTACTTTGTGGGTACTTTGTTTGTTCCAAAGGGGATGACTATGCACTTTTTGGCATTTAGCTTGAGGCCATGATTTTGACACCAGTTATCCTTCTCAGCGAGACCCTTTTGGATGATGTCTGTGTCAGCCAGAGAGTCAATTATAGCCCCTAGTTTGCAGTCATCTTCAAACTTGGTCAGCCATAGTCCTCCTGTGCTTGCCTGTACCTCTGAGAAGTATATGCCAAACAGGAGGAGTCCTAGGACTGAGCCCTGGGGAATGCCACTTGTAACCGGTTTAGAGTTGGACCCAACTCCCGCAACTCTCACTATTTGGGTTCTGTCCATACACCAGTTGGCAACCCATCTTGTGACATAGGGGTTTATGTTCAGGCTGGTGAGCTTGTCTATAATACCAGAATGGGGAATGGTGTTGAAGGCCTTTGCGAGGTCTAGGTAAGTTGTGTGTACCACCTTTCCCTCATCTATAGCCTTGGTAACTGTCTCAAAGAAGTCCACCAGGTTTAGGAGGCATGATCTGCCCTTAACAAAGGCAAACTGGGTAGGTCCAGTGTTTGGAGGTTCTCAATGTCTCTGTTAATGAGTTCCATGATGATGCGCTCCATAGCCTTGCAGGCCAAGCTAGTCAGGGTTATAGGGTGACCGTTCACAGACCCCGGGAACTATCGCCCTATAAGCCTGACTAGCTTGGTCTGCAAGAAACTAAGATCCCTAATAAAATCATCCAAGGCGAGCTTAAAAGAAAAATTGCCAAAGACTCCAAAGATAACCACAAGGCATTCTTTAGCTATGTCAAGAATCTAAGTGGTAATGCTCAGATCTGCTCAGAGTTAGTGCAGAATGGCACAAAATACACTGAACCGACCAATATCGCCAACATCCTGGCAGACAGGTTCAGTGCAAACTTCACCCCCCTCTCACCACCAAAAGGGCCCATAACCATGCCAGAAGAATGTAGAGCCCCTGAAATCACAGACACTCAGGTTAAAATAGCCCTCTCCAAAGCCAAAAACACAGCATCAATGGAACTGGACAGTGTCCCAGGCTGCATCCTACACGAGCTCAAAGACAAACTAACCCCTCATCTAAACATACTGTTCAAACTCAGCCTCGCCACAGGCTACATAACCATAGAGTGGTGTAAGTCAACGGTTATTCCGCTCCACAAAGGTGGTTGCAGTACACCACACTATGGGTATGTAGCCTGTGGAGAGGCAGCTATATTGAAAGGTAACCAGTCATCTGCTGGCATTGTGGTGGAATAGACTATTATCATATACCTATGTTATCAGTAATCTGTATTAATCAACTTATGGTGTCGGTCCTTTTTTTTTTTTTTTTTTGGTAAATTGTCATGTCAGTTCTGTAATCCATGACTGTTGCTGAGAAGGGGATGCAATCATCCACCTTGGTGCAGATCGCTGCCAGGAAATGCCAGAGAATCTGAATGGCAGCTGTCTGGAATACTCCTACAGTATCGCCCTTATGCTGCTGAAATGTTCCAGAGGCCAGTATACCTAGACTCAGAAAAACTGTTTTTAGCGAGTGTAAAAGTAAGAAATAAAAAGTGTGCGCATAGGTCTGTTTGTGTCCATCCATCCATCCTCAACCTATTTTCCCATGTTGCACATGGGGTTGGGGAGTCACTTCCACAGTCTCAATCTTGAGCAAAGGTTTACACCACTGGGTGGCTAGCCCTGCTGCAGGAGTTCATTCGCACCAATCACTCATGCACACACTCTCACCTAAAGCCAATTTAGAATGTTGAATCCACCTACTGCATGTCATTCAAATCTGGGAGGAAACCAGTGTGTATACAAACGTGAAAGTGATTGAGCAGTGGCAGCAGCAGTTAAAAGGTCTGGATACCTCTTGACATCTTAGCTCAAGATCAAAGTTGCTTGAACAACAGGATTTGTGTTAGCATGCATGTTCTGATCCATGACTGTGCCCCAGGGTGAGGGGGTAAGACTGATCCAGCAGTGGCAGCAGCAGTTAAGAGGTCTGCATACCTCTTAGCTAAAGGGATCATTGGGGAAGTGTTTCATCTGATGTCAGTAAAGTGTTTGCACTGACATGGACAAACTGCTGAAGGTTTCTTTAGGGGGAAATGTTTAATTACATGGAGAAATTACTGAAGAGATCATTTAGTGGGAATGTTCCACTTGGTGTCAGAGAAGTGCTTGGACTTGCATGGAAAAATAGTGTTAGTGAAGTACTTGTATAGATATGGAAAACTACTAATGTTTCATAGGGAAAAATGTTTCTTTTGGTGTCAGTAAAAGTGCTTGTACAGAAATGGACATAAATGATCATAGGGAGACATGTTTTATTTGGTGCCAGTGAATGACCTCAGCAATAATGGACTAACTACAGAAGGGTTCATTTGAGGAAATTATTTGTTCTGTCAACATTGAAGTCTTTGTGCTGCCATTTTTGGAGGAAATGTTTCATTTGGTGTCAATGATATGCTTGTGCAGACACAGGCAACTTACTGAAGGGATTGTTTTGGGGAAAATGTTCCTTTTAGTGTCGGTAAAGTGCTTTTTTTAGGCATGGACAAACTATGAAATGGATCGCTGGGGGAAATATTTCAGTTGCTATTCATGAAGTGCTTGGTCCTACATGGACAAACTACTGAATGTGTATTTGGGAGAAGTGGTTCATTTGATCTTAGTAAATGTCCTTGTCCTGGGATTATTGGGTGAAGTGTTCCATTTGATGACAGTTGACTGCTTATGGAGACTTGAACAAACTACTCAAAGGATCACTGGGTGAAATGTTTCATTTGGTGTCAGTGAAGTGTTTGTGCAGGCAAGGGCAAACTGCTTAATGGATCACTGGTGGCAATGTTTCATTTAGTTCATGGTTCATACTAAGCTAACTGCCCTTGTGAGCCATTTTAAGCCTAGCCAATTATCCCTTGTGAGACTCAAACCCTGCACCTTGTGTTTGTAAGGCAAACACCTTAACCATTAGGCCACCCTCCCGACATCAATGAAGTGCTAAAGCCTGCTTTATATCACTTATTGAGTATGCTATGCCTGTGTCATGGGATTATGAATGAAAACACTATTGTACTTATCTTGTTCTGGAGGACTAGAATCTTCATATTAGCTATATGCTAATTTATATCCAAAATAGCACAGTCATGAAGTAATAAATATTACTGCCTTGCATTACCTATGTCCAGTTCAGTTCTAAATGGCAGCACGTTATCTGCATCTGGTCAAATTCCCTGTGAATTTTGATACTGCATTTCCTCCCACATCCAATGAAATAATGTACGGTGAAATTACACTTCTTCACTTGATCTTACTGTATTGTTTGTCCATGTGCCTGGCAGATCATTGGTGGAACCCTGTTCAGCATAAGCTCCAAAGTTAATGTGCGCCTGCATTGAGGCTAAGTGGGTAATTGATGAAATAATTGATGATTTTTTGGCAGTGTGGCATCACTATTGGCTTACACTATACTTTTTTTTTTTTTTTCACATGCCACATAATTTGGGAGAGCCTGAGGAAAACAAAAAAACTTTCCCAAAATAAAATCATTAACTTTAGGTAAAACTGTAGGTCATGGTCATTAAGGTACTGGGTTACATTTTTATCCTAGTCTCAAACTGGATTGATTATCCAGGCATCTTCTCCAGTTCATAGGCAAGTACTAGATGAGCAGTTAGAATAGGAGGAGATGAGATAACAATAGTGATGTATAACTAAGACAGGAAAGTCCCCAGGAATGGATGGTATTCCTGTGGATGTTTTGAAGTTAGACAGGATAAAACTGATAAAGATCTGGAATACTTTAACAGTATTTTAAGAGGTGGAGAAATACCAACATCCTGGGAGAAAGCGATGGGAGCTGTAATACCTAAAGACGGTAAAGATCTGTCAGATCCAGCTTTATACAGGCCCATTTCAATACTAAATCATGATTATAAATGGTTTGACTGGCCCATTTCACTACTAAATCATGATTATAAAGTGTTTGTCTATAATGGCAAAAGTGATGCCAAAAATTGATAGATATGGAACAATGTGGTTTTGTGGAGGGGGGCAAACTTTTGACAACATTAATAGAACACGGATGATCCAGAAGTAAGCAAAATGTAAGAAGATACCACTGCTGTTGGTCTTGAAGCAAAAGCATTTGACAGAGTAGGCTGGGACTTTAGAAGCAGAGTAACAGAAGCATTTTCATTCCCTGATAAAACTAAAAGGTTGATTAGAATGATATCCAAGGGATCGGAGGTGAAAACTAAAGTGGGTGGGGGTCCTCTCTTATAATCACTGCTTGAGCAGAGGAAACAAGCAGGGGTGTCCTCTCTCCCTTTGCTATTTGCATTATATTTAGAACCAATGGCAAAGAAAGTAAGGAACTAGAACTTAAAGGATATAATTGGTAAAGGAGTCAAGAAGCAGTGAATTTTGATCAGAACAAAATGAAAGACCATGATGCATAACAGAATGGTGATAATGCTGCAGAGAGTAGCATTAGAAGTGGACTACAGACATGCAATGCAGGGTAGGAAAGCATCACTCATGGGAATCTCACTATTGGAATGAACTGCAGACATGCAATGCAGGGTATGAAAGCATCACGCATGGGAATCCCACTGTTTGAATGAACTGCAGACATGCAATGCAGGGTATGAAAGCATCACTCATAGGAATCTCACTGTTTGAATGAACTGCAGACATGCAATGCCGGGTATGACAGCATCACTCATGGGAATCTCACTGTTAGAATGAACTGCAGACATGCAATGCAGGGTATGAAAGCATCACTCGTGGGAATCTCACTGTTTGAATGAACTGCAGACATGCAATGCAGGGTATGAAAGCATCACTCATGGGACTCTCACTGTTTGAATGAACTGCAGACATGCAATTCAGGGTATGAAAGCATCACCCATGAGAATCTCACTAGTTGAATGAACTGCAGGCATGCAGTGCAGGGTATGAAAGCATCACCCATGAGAATCTCACTAGTTGAATGAACTGCAGGCATGCAGTGCAGGGTATGAAAGCATCACCCATGGGGATCTCACTGTTTGAATGAATTGCAGACATGCAATGTAAGGTATGAAAGCATCACTCATAGGTAGGTACTAGGCTATCGGCCCAAGGGCCTAAGTAAGCCTAGCCAACAAAGTTCCCTGGCTTACGCCAACCCAATAAAGTTAATTTCCTATGCCCTTGCGAGTAGAGCCACACAAGTGATCCCCGGGGTGTATTTCCTATTTCACATCTACTCAACAAGATTTTTCTTGAAGAGTGTTCATGAGGAACTTTGCTTGACATAGATGGGTAGCTTGTTCCAGAGTATGGGAAGTCTCTGGGACAGGAATCTATCCCTCCAGCAAGTCCTGTTTATTGTGGTGACAAGGTTTATGTAGCTCAGAGGGATTGGGATTTCTTTAGGTGTAGCATGTCCAACAGCTCTGGGTTTGACATAGCTTTATATGTTAGGCAGAGATCACCTCAGAGAACATCATATGCTACAGAGTAAAGCTGGAGTTTTTTTAGATGATCAGTATAGGACATCTGTTTGAGGCCAGTAATTCTCTTTGCGAGGTACTTCTGTGGCCTTTCCAGCTGCTGCAGATGTCTTGTGAGGTACATTTCAAAAGGGGCGTTGTACTCTATAATGGGTCTAATGAGTATCGAGTAGAGGGGAACAATGACCTCTTTTCCTGGATGAGAACCATTTTGTGATGAGGTGTGCCATGTAGAAGGATTTCCTGACTACTGTGGCAATGTGATTATCAAAGGAGAGACTACTGTCCACCTGTTCCCAAGGTCTCATCACACATTTGGTGTTAAGAAGACTGCCGCCTGTGTAGTAGTTCATGGGTACAGAGTTTTTACCAAAGGGGATAACAATGCACCTTTTGGGCATTGAGCTTGAGGCCATGGCTCTAACACCAGGCATCTGTCTCAGTGAGGCCCTTCTGTAGGATGTCCACATCATTTGGGGACTCAACTATAGCTCCTAGTTTGCAGTCATCTGCGAACTTCATTAGCCAGAGGCCTTCTGGGTTAGCCTGTACTTCAGAGAAGTGGATACCAAACAGGAGAGTTCCCAGGACTGAACCCTGTAGTACTCCACTTGTCACTGGTTTGAAGTCAGAGTTAAGAGTCTGCAACTTTTACAGTGTGGGTTCTGTCAGTGAGCCAGTTGGCAACCCATCTTGTGACATAGGGATTTATACCTAGTTTAGCTATAATTCCAGAATGGGGGATGGTGTCGAAAGCCTTGGCGAGGTCAAGATAGGCTGTGTGAACCACCTTACCCTCGTCTACGGCTTTGGTGACTGCCTCAAAGAAGTCAACCAGGTTCAGGAGGCAAGATCTGCCCTTCACAAACCCGAACTCGGTGGGGTCCAGAGTTTGGAGGTTACCAATGTCTTTGTTTATGAATTCCATGATGATACGTTACATGGCCTTGCAGACCAGGCTCGTCAGGCTAATAGCACGATAGTTCCAAGGATCACTGGTGGCTCCCCCTTTGTAGAGTGGGATAACTGTTGCTGTGCGCCATTCAGTGGGCACAAAGCCTGACATGAGGCTACGGTTGGACATGGTGCTTAGGTGGGGAGCCAGTTCTGAAGTTCGTGTACAATGCAGCCTGGGATGTTGTCCGGTCCCATGGATGCTGTGTTTTTGGCTTTAGAGAGAGTGCAGCTTTTACCTGTGAAGTTGTGATTACAGGGACTCTGTATTCTTCCTGTATAGATATGGGCCCTTTAGGGGGTGAGAGGGGGGTAAAGTTAGCACTGAACCTATCTGCCAGTACGTTGGCAATATCAGTTGGTTCTGTAATTTTTGTGCCATTGTGCTGTAACTCAGAGCAGATCTGGGTGTTGCCATTGAGATTCCTGACATAGCTATACAATGCTTAGTGGTTGTCCTTGGAATCAATGGCAATCTTGTTTTCATAGCTAGCTTTGGGGGATCTCAGTTTCTTGCTGAGGCTAACCAGGGAGCTCCTCCACTCATAGGATTTTAGTCTCTTTTACAACAATTTCTTCCTTCTGTTGTAGACTTTGTTTATAGCAGGGGACCACCAGATTGGCTTCCTTCGTTTGGAGGATAGCATCTTGGTTCTGTTTGGGATAGCATGATCCATGCACTCATGCAAGTGGTTAAAGTGTGCATTTGTGTAGGATTCAGCAGTTGTAACTATATTGTCCATCTGCATGGGTGTCATGAAGTTCACCACTTCTGTCTTAAGAAGCATGAAGTTGACATGAGAAATTTTTTACCATGGTTTCTTTAATGGGGGTGGGGGCAGGATGTGGATATCTAGGGTGATCTCACGGTTTGAATGAACTGCAGACATGCAATGCAAAGTATGATAGCATCACTCACGGGAATCTTTCTGTTTGAATGAACTGCAGCCATGGAATGCAGTTTATGAAAGCATCACTCATGGGAATCTCACTATGTGAATAAACTGCAGACTTGCAATGCGGGGTATGAAAGGATCAATCATGGGAATCTCACTGTTTGAATGAACTGCAGACATGTAATGCAAGGTATGAAAGCATCACTCATGGGAATCTCACTATTTGAAATAACTGCAGACATGCAGTGCAGGGTATGACATCATCAATCATGGGAATCTCACTGTTTGAATGAACTGCAGACATGCAATGTGAGGTATGAAAGAATCACTCATGGGAAACTCGCTGTTTGAATGAACTGCAGACATGCAATGCAGGGTATGAAAGCATCACTCATGAGAATCTCACTGTTTGAATGAACTGCAGACATGTAATGGAGGGTATGAATGCATCACTCATGAGAATCTCACTGTGACAGAACTGCAGACATGCAATGCAAGGTATGAAAGCATCACATGGGATTCTCACTGTTTGAATGAACTGCAGACATGCAATGCAGGGTATGAAAGCATCAATCATGAGAATCTCACTGCTTGAATGAATTGCAGACAAGCAATGGAGGGTATAAATGCATCACTCATGAGAATCTCACTGTTTGAATGAACTGCTACAAGCAGTGCAGGGTATGAAAGCATCACTCATGAAAATCGCACTGAACTGCAGACATGCAATGCAGGGTATGAAACGGTCACTCATGTGAATCTCACTGTTTGAATGAACTGCAGACATGCAATTCAGGGTATGAAAGCATCGCTCATGGGAATCTCACTGCCTGAATGAACTGCAGACATGCAAAGCAGGGTATGACAGAATCACTCATGGGAATCTCACTGTTTGAATGAACTGCAGACATGCAATGCAGGGTACAACAGCATCACTCATAGGAATCTCAGTGTTTGAATGAAATGCAGACATGCAATGCAGAGTATGACAGCATCACTCATGGGAATCTCACTATTTGAAAGAACTTCAGACATGCAATGCAGGGTATGAAAGCATCACTCATGGTAATCTCACTGAATGAACTACAGACATGCAATACAGGGTATGAAAGCATCACTCATGGGAATCTCACTGTTTGAATGAATGGCAGACATGAAATGCAAGGTATGAATGCATCACTCATAGGAATCTCACTGTTTGAATGAACTGCAGACATGCAATGCAGGGTACGAAAGCATCACTCATGGGAATCACATTGTTTGAATGAACAGCAGACATGCAATGCAGGGTATGAAAGCATCACTCATGGGACTCTCACAAGGTATGAGCACATCACTCCTGGGAATCTCTCTGTTTGAATGAACTGTAGACATGCAATGCAGGGTATAACAGCATCACTCATGGGAATCGCATTGTTTGAATGAACTGCAGACATGCAATGCAGGGTATGACAGCATCACGCATGGGAATCTCACTGTTTGAATGAACAGCGGACATGCAATGCAAGGTATGAAAGCATCACTCATGGGAATCTCACTGTTTGAATGACCTGCAGACATGCAGTGCAGGGTATGAAAGCATCACTCATGGGAATCTCACTGTTTGAATGAACTGCAGACATGCAATGCAGGGTATGACAGCATCACTCATGGGAATTTCACTGTTTGAATGAACTGCAGACATGCAATGCAAGGTATGACATCACTCATGGGGAATCTCACTGTCTGAATGAACTGCAGCCATGCAATGCAAGGTATGAAAGCATCACTCATGGCAATCTCACTGTTTGAATGAACTGCAGACATGCAATGCAGGGTATGAAAGCATCACTCCTGGGAATCCCACTGTTTGAATGAACTGCAGACATGCCATGCAAGGTATGAATGCATCACTTATGGGAATAACATTGTTTGAATGACCTGCAGACATGCAATGCATGGTATGAAAGCATCACTCATGGGAATCTCACTGTTTGTATGAACTGCAGACATGCAATGCAGGGTATGAATGCATCACTCATGGGAATCTCACTGTTTGAATGAACTGCATCCATGCAATGCAGGGTATGACAGCATCACTCATTTGAATGAACTGCAGACACGCAATGCAGAGTGTGAAAGCATCACTCATGGGAATTTCAATGTTTGAATGAACCGCAGACATGCAATACAGGGTATGAATGAATCACTCATGGGAATCTCAGTTTGAATGAACTGCAGACATGAAATGCAAGGTATGAAAGCATCAAATGGGAATCTCACTGTTTGAATAAACTGCAGATATGCAATGCAGGGTATGAAAGCATAACTCATGGGAATGTCACTGAATGAACTGCAGACATGCAATGCAGGGTATGAAAGTATCACTCATGGGAATCTCAGTGTTTGAATGAACTGCAGACATGCAATGCAGGCTATGAAAGCATCACTCATGGAAATCTCACTGTTTGAATGAACTGTGGACATGTAATACAAAGTATGAGGGCATCACTCATGGGAATATCACTGTTTGAATGAACTGCAGACATGCAATACAAGGTATGAGGGCATCACTCATGGGAATCTCACTGTGGAAATGAACTGCAGACATGCAATGCAGGGTATGAAAGCATCACTCATGGGAATCTCACTGTTTGAATGAACTGCAGACATGTAATGCAAGGTATGAAAGCATCACTCATGGGAATCTCACTATTTGAATGAACTGCCGACATGCAATGCAGGGTATGACAACATTACTCATGTGAATCTCACTGAATGAACTGCAGACATACAATGCAAGGTATGAAAGCATCCCATGGGAATCTCACTGTTTGAATGAACTGCAGACGTGCAAGGCAGGGAGGGTATGAAAGCATCAATCATGGGAATGTCAATGTTTGAATGAATTGCAGACATGCAATGCAGGGTATGAAAGCATCAATCATGGGAATCTCACTGTTTGAATGAACTGCAGACATGCAATGCAGGGTATGAAAGAATCACTCATGGGAATCTCACTGTTTGAATGAACTGCAGACATGCAATGCAGGGTATGAAAGCATCACTGATGGGAATCTCACTGTTTGAATGAACTGCAGACATGCAATGCATGGTATGAAAGCATCACTGATGGGAATCTCTCTGTTTGAATGAACTGCAGACATGCAATGCATGGTATGAAAGCATCACTGATGGGAATCCCACTGTTTGAATGAACTGCAGACATGCAATGCATGGTATGAAAGGATCACGAACTGCAGACATGCAATGCAGGGTATGAAAGCATCACTGATGGGAATCTCACTGTTTGAATGAACTGCAGACATGCAATGCAGAGTATGAAAGGATCACTCATGGGCATCTCACTATTTGAAAGAACTGCAGACATGCAATGCAGGGTATGAAAGCATCACTGATGGGAATCTCACTGTTTGAATGAACTGCAGACATGCAATGCAGAGTATGAAAGGATCAGTCATTGGAATCTCACTGTTTGAATGAACTGCAGACATGCTATGCAGGGTATGAAAGCATCACTCATGGGAATCTCACTGCTTGAAACTTCTGAAAAGCAAGTAGAGTCAGTCAAGTGCATGTACTGAAGAAAATATTACATTTAGCTTTCATTATTTTACTACGCTGATATGAAATAGCCGTATGTGATGCAGCTCAAATAGAGCAGCATTTTTGTCATTTTGGTGTATAATCCATGCCATTTCAGAAGTATGGATCACAGCCTGTAGGACTAATAACTAAACTAATGAAACAACAGGCCACAGCTATACTTGGAAATGCAGAACTCTGCATGAAAAATAAAAGGTCAAATGAAAGTAACAGAAAAAATATATACTTCTTTGAGAACAGTAATACCAGACACATTATAAAATGCTTTCATTCTCATTTTGAATGAGAAAAACTGCACAAATTGTTAAAATACATAGAGCAAAAGAAATGGACAATGATCAGATCCAGTAATGGAGCAAAATGCAGTGCCTTTGCTACAAAATACATTCAATGAGGATTCCAAAGTTGGCACTAAATAACATGAAATGCAAGGAATAGAGAAATCCATGTACTAATGTTTGTGAGTTGAATCACACACGTTTTCTACAGAAGCAGCAGCAGGGAATAAAATCCATGAAGAACAAATGTCTGTCCCAACAGAGTGTAGCCTTCCTGAGATCACAGATGAGAGCTGCCCTCTCCAAAGCAAAAAAACACAGCATCAATGGGACCAGGCGGTGTCCTGGGCTGCATCTTGCTCGAGCTCCAAGAAGAACTAAACCCTCATATAAAGTCACTGTTCAATCTCAGCCTTACTATAGGATATGTACCCAAGGAATGGTGTACAGCAACAGTGGTCCCACTCCACAAAGGTGGTGCCACAACAGACCCGGAAACTATCGGCCTATAAGCCTGACTAGCCTGGTCTGCAAAGCTATGGAGTGTATCATCATGGAAATCATAAACAAAGACATTGGGAACCTTCAGACACTGGATCCTACCCACTTCGGCTTTGTTAAGGGCAGATCTTGCTTCTTGGAACCTAGTCGACTTCTTTGAAACAGTTACCAAAGAAATAGATGAAGGGAAGGTAGTCCACACAGCCTACCTAGACCTCGCAAAAGCCTTCAACACAATACCCCACTCGGGCATCATAAATATTCTCACCAGCTTAAATATCAACCCCTATGTCACAAGATGGGTTGCAAACTGGCTCAGAGATAGAACCCACATGGTCAGAATAGCAGGTGCCATGTCAGACTCTAAACCAGTTACAAGTGGCATCCCACAGGGCTCAGTCCTGGGACCTCTCTTGTTTGGTATATATTTCTCCGAGGTACAGGCTAACACGGGTGGACTATGGCTGACCAAGTTCGCAGATGACTGCAAACTGGGTGCCATAATAGACTCTATGGCTGACACAAGCATCCTCCAAAAGGGTCTCACAGAGATGGATAACTGGTGCCAGAGCCATGGCCTAAAGCTAAATGCCAATAGTCATCCCCTTTGGGAAAAAGAAAGTGCCCACAAATTACCACATAGGTGGTAATCCATTAAGTACGGAAGAAGTAATTAGGGACTTGGGGACCCAAGTAGACAGCAATCTCTCCTTTGACAATCATGTTGCCAAGTGGTTAGAAAGACCTTCTATATAGCCCACCTTATCACGAAAGGGTTCACATCTAGATCAAGAGAGGTCATTGTGCCCCTCTACTCATCACTTATCAGGCCCATAATTGAATACAATGCCCCATTTGGTATGTACCTTACCCGACACCTGCAGCAACTGGAAAGACCCCAAAAGTATCTCACCAAGAGGATCAAGGGGCTCAAACAGATGCCCTATGCAGTTCGGCTAAAGAAACTCCAGCTCTACTCAGTTGCGTACCACCTACTCAGAGGCTATCTGTGTCTGACGTATAAAGCCATGTCCAACCCAGAATTAATGGACATGCTTCACCTCAGGAAATCCAAATCCCTTAGAGCTACATGCTCCAGGGACTTGAACCTCAGCACAGAAATAAATAGGACATGCTGGAGGGACAGATTCATATCCCAGAGGCTCCCCTCACTCTGGAACAAAATCCCAATCCATGTTAGGCAGAGCCCCTCACTGACCCTCTTCAAGAGAAATCTTGACGAGTGGAAGGGAGATCGTAACTTTACCCCGGGATCTCTTCTGTGTCCCTGCTTGACACAGGTACAGTAAACTGACCTTAAAAGGGCTACCTTCTGTGACCTACTATACAGAGGCACAGTCAACTAATGTAAAAGGGTGGTGAAAGCCAAACACACTCTGGCTAGGCTTATAAATGCCCTAGGGCAGATAGCCTAGTATCAACCTATGAACAAAGTACTATTGTTTGGCAAAGGCAAAAGCTACTGGCTAAGCTAATTAACATCTCAAAAAAGACTGAATAACTCTGTTTCCTTTCCACAGAAACTAGAAGGCAGGTCATTAAAAACATTTAGGACATACCTTCCTTTGAAAATAACAAGCCATAAGCTAAAGTAATGAATGGTTCAACCTAAAAGGTGTTGTGAGTAGATCAGGAAAAAAACAACTGTGATTAAAAGGCTGAAAGTTCCTGTATGTAACCCTCCCCCTACCCTACACAGACATATCTTGAGCATGCTCAGAATTACACACTGCTCAAGGTAAACACTGCAGAATGTAAACAAACACTGGGATTGTCCCTTTAAAACGTATTCTGGGAAGGAGGAAGGAAAGCAAGAAAATAAGATCACGTTACCAAGGCAGGCCCCATCATCCACCATTTTGGGAGAAACACAAAATTGTAAAAGTAGTACTTGGAGTGATTTTGAGGCATTAAAATAGTTCAAAAACAAAGATACAATGAAAAAAATATGTTTTTTGAGCTCTAAGGTGGAGTTTTCCTTTAAAGACTGGGACCATTTGTTACCCTATCACTGTCTAAAATGAGCGAGAGATACAATAAGCTTCAGCTGGGTTTATAAGGCAGGCATCTGACTAGGCAGCTTAGGAAGAAAAGATGCAATTAAAAATATAAAAAAAAAAAAAAAAACAACCAATAACAAGAAATGAAGCCCATGCTAAAATTTGCTAAAACTGAAAAAATGCATCATAATCTACTAAATACAGTCAACGCACTTGGTTAGCATATTGCACATGAACCTTATCAGATGAAAGTCTGGTGACCATATCTGGCAGATTATGGGATGTTCTTCCATTGTTTTGCCATTTAAAATATGACAAAATGCTGTCTTAGTTCCACCTACAGAAATAATGTGTCTAAAAGAAGGAAAATCACCTTCAACAATAGCTTTGTGGGTTTTGGAATACAGAAAACCAGAACCAACTTAGGAAATTCCGCCTGTAAGAACTCAGCTTAAAGCTGCAGGTGGAACTAAGAATTTATTTCTATTTTTTTGGATTCAGTTACTAATCCCTCTGGTTCAGTGATGATTTTAAGAGATCCACGGGCATTGCTAATTTTATTATGCCAATATATTTTTTCTAGATGTGAGAAATTCCTGTTCACTTTGGATGTAACTTCATTGTATTCTTGCACTCTGCTGGATTAGATTTTTTTTAGGAAGTACTTAAATTTCACAGATTTGGATGGTACTTTTGTTAGTACTTTGTGCACTCTTATGAAGCTTGTTTTAGATAATTTTTTGTGTATTTAATGGGTATTTTTTAAACAGAAAAAAGGCGTGGCAATGGGTGCAAGGATGGCACTCCCTATGCTAATTTAGAGTTGGTATGAGCATAAATTTATGCACATGATTTATTTTATAAGGTAGCCTTTTACAAGAGCTATACAGATTTGTTTTTATTTGGGAAGGCGAGTTAGTAGTAGTTGATGCTTTCATTTGTGACCTCAGTGCTATTACATCTTTTTTGAATTTTACTAAGAGGTGCATAGGGACTGTGGTTCATTTTCTAATTACTATAGGTTCATAGGTAGGTACTAGGCTATTAGCCCGAGGGCCAAAGTAAGCCCAGCCAACAGTGTATTGGCTTCTGCCACCCTTGTAGTGTTAAATTCCTGCCCCTCTATCGAGCAGAGCCCCCAGACGTGATCCCAGGGGTGAATTTCCTATCACCCATCCACATATCAAGGTTTTTCTTGAAGAGTGCTAATGATGAGCTCTGCTTGAGGTAGATGGGAATTTTGTTCCAGAGCACAGGAAGTCTCTGGGACAAGAATCTATCCCTCCAGCATCTCCTACTTATTGTTGTGGTGAAGTTTAGATCCCTAGAGTGTGTAGCTCAGGGAGATTGTGATTTCTTTGTCCAGCATGTCCATCAATTCCAGGTTTGACATAGCTTTGTATGTCAGACAGAGGTGTCCTTGGAGTAAGCGGTATGCAATCGAGTAGAGTTGGAGTTTCTTCAGCCGGTCAGCATAGGTCAACTGCTTGAGGCCAGCAATCCTCTTGGTGAGGTGCTTTTGGGGCCTCTCCAGTTGTTGTAGGTGTCTTGTGAGGTACATCCCAAAGGGGGCATTGTATTCAATAAGGGGTCTGATAAGTGATTATTAAGGGGGGATGATAACTTCCTTTTTTCTAGATGCGAACCCTTTTGTGATTAGGTGGGCCACATAGAAAGATTTTCTGACCACTGTGGCAATGTGGTTATCAAAGGAGAGGTTACTATCCACTTGGGTCTCAAGGTCTCCTATCACACTTTCTGTGTTAAGTGAACTTCCCCCTATTTGGTAATTTATGGGTACAGTGTTTTTACCAAAGGGGATAACAATGCACTTTTTAGCATTTAGCTTGAAGCCATGATTTTGGCACCAGGTGTCTGTCTCGGTGAGGCCCTTTTGCAGGATGTCTACGTCGGCAGGGGAATCAATAATGACACCCAGTTTGCAGTCATCTGTGAACTTGGTTAGCCATAGACCATCGGTGTTCGCTTGCACTTTGGAGAAGTATATACCGAACAGGAGAGGTCCCAAGACTGATCCCTGGGGCACTCCACTTGTTAGTTTTGAGCCGGATTTGTCAGTGAGCCAGTTGGCCACCCATCTTGTGACGTTAGGGTTTATGTTAAGGTTGATGAGTTAATATATGATTCCTGAATGGGGGATAGTGTCAAAGGCTTTAGCGAGGTCCAGGTAGGCTGTGTGGACCACCTTGCCCTCTATGGCCTTGGTAACTGTTTTGAAAGAGTCTACTAGGTTTAGGAGACATGATCTACCCTTCACAAATCCAGATTGGGTAGCATCCAAAGTTTGGAGGTTACCAATGTCTTTGTTTATGAGTTCCATGATGATATGCCCCATGGCCTTGCAGACCAGGCTTGTCAGGCTAATAGGTCAATAGTTCCCAGGGTCTGTGGTGGCTCCTCCTTTGTGGAGTGGGATAACTGTTGCTGTGCGCCATTTGGTGGGCACATAGCCTGTGGTGAGGCTGTGATTGAACATGGAGTTTAGGTGGGGTGCTAGTTCATTTTGGAGTTTGTGTAAGACACAGCCTGGGATGCTGTCCGGTCCCCATGGATGCTGTGTTTTTGGCTTTAGATCGGGCCATTTTTACCTGCATATTTGTGATTGATGGGGCTCTACATTCATCTGGTACAGTTATAGGCCCTTTGGGGGGTGAGGGGGGAGTAAAGTTTGCACTGAACCTATCTGCCAAGATGTTGGCAATATCAGGTGGCTCTGTATATTTTGCGCTGTTCTGTTGTAGCTTGGTGCAGATCTAGGTGCTGCCATGGAGAGTCTTGACATAGCTAAATAATGCCTTGTGGTTGTCTTTGGAATCCATGGCAATTTTTCTTTCAAAATTGGCTTTGGAGGATTTTATGAGAGATCTCAGTTTCTTGCTGAGGCCCGTCAGTGAGTTCCCCCATTCCTGGGTTTTTACTCTTTTTTTGCAACAGTTTCTTCCTTCTGTTGTAGAGTTTGTTAATGGCAGGGGAACCACCAGATTGGCTTCCTTGTTTGAAGGATACCGTCTTGGTTTTGTTGGGGATAACACGATCCATGCACTCATGCAGGTGCTTGTAGAGTGCATTTGTGTAGGATTCAGCAGTCATGACTGTATTGACTGTGTTGTCCATTTGTAGGGGCGTCGCAAAGTTAGCCACCTCAGTTTTGAGTAGTGTGAAGTTCGCTTTGCAGAAATTTTTACGATGGTTTCCTTTTGTGGGGGTGGGGTCAGGATGTCGACATCTAGGGTGATTAGTATATGGTCTGATTTAACAAGCGAAGAGTTGATCTCGGGCATTGAGCACCCATCACCCATGTTGATATAGAGTTGGTTTGAGGCATTTTTCATAGTAATATTTTCAGAAAAGCAACCTTTGTCAATAATTATCTTGATTCTAGCAGTCAGCACCCTGAATGTATGAAAAAAAATGTTGTTAGGGGTCAGTTTATTAGAATATGTGGTCTCATTAGTATGGACATTAAATCTGAGTGTAAAACTTTGTTTCTTGAGCAATTATTTCTAGATAGAGGTTATATTAACCCATTTTTGGGGAACATTATTGGGAAGGTCAACAGTCTTAGGGGTATGCGACACCATCCCATTTTGCTTAGTGTGTTTTTTTTTCCATTCTAATACCTCAACTCGACAGTGTTAAGAAGGTGTTGAACAGGTCTGATGTCGACATAGTCTTTTGTACCCATTTTGTCTGATGCCTGTAGCACAGCATTAGGGCCATTTTGAGCTCAAACTGGAAAGTTATTTTGGGTAATAAAGATCTTAGTGATATACTTGTTGGGGCACCAAAATTGAGTTATAAGAGTTTGGTCTCAAAAAGTTATTTCAGACTGTCTCTGTTAATGATAATGTTAGTAAAAGGGGCATGTTCCTTTACAATGGATGTAAACAGTCTAGATTTATTTATGAAGGATCTAATGTTGCTCTAAGGCATACCGGTTTGCAGTTATGGGCTAAAAGGAGGTTTGTATGCTAACCAACATCTGTGGTGTATTTGGCTACATGTGATTCCTGTCAATGTTTTTACATAGGAACAACTATTAGGAAACTGTGCACATGCATTTTTGAGCATCTGCTAGCTATTAAAAATAAGGATGCTACAACTGCTCTAGACAAGCATTCATTAATTTGCATTAACTTTAGAAAGTTTTTATTTTTTGTATTGGATTTTGTGACTCGGTCCCTTTAGTGGAGATTTCAAAAATCTTTTAGCTGTAAAAACTGAATAGGCAGATTTTTTACAAGGTGCTAGATTTAAATGATGCAATCAATATTAAATGCCTTTTAAAAATGTGATATTTGTTATTTTAATTTTTAAGTGGCATTTTTTATGATAATTCAAGCATTATTGACTATTTTAAGTATTCACAAATATTACAGGTTGTATACGTCTTGTACAGGATTGTATTTGTTAGTATTTCTTTAAGAATTAAAATTTGATTGTTTAAAGCCACATGACTTCATTTTTGTATAAAAGGAGTTTTTTTTTTTTTACTTTGCACTGAAGCTCTGAAGAAGTTCATGAGAATAAATGAACATAAGCACTTAACTTAATTGCAGTGTACTGTGTTTTTTGCATCTTGCCTCCAGTGAATCTATAGTTTACTGGCTTTCTTTTTGTGGTTTCTGTTTTCAGTTTTCATGCCTTTTTGCCATTTTGGTTTTGATTCCAAGTCATGGATGGGTCTATGCCAAAGGTCTGAAGAAAGCGACTCCTACAGAGAGGAGGCTTTAGTGGTCCAGCCGTCACAGTGGCAAAGTAGCTTCAACAAATTGCCAAAAGAGGCATCATCGCACGGGGACTTGGGGGAACCCACTCCTTCCTCGAGGTCATTATGCTCAGTAAGAGACTCCTCCACGGAAACCAAGAGCTTCCTTTTGCACTTTGTCTTCCCTGAAATGACCCACTCTGATGAACATGGGGAGGAGTCGGGAAGCCCCACCAAGGGGGCATACTGGAGGCTGCCTGACATAGGGTGTCCCAGAGCAGACTGATGACTGGCCAGAGGAATAGAAGGGATGGGGTGCCACCTAGAGAAATCCCACCCTTTTCTTGAGAAGGGAACATCCTCTCAACAATGCCAAAGGCTGAGCTGGACTCAAGCCTCTTGGGTCCAAGGATATCAAGAAACTGAGCATAATAAAGACAGACCTGAATCCAAGGGAGTCATGCCTAGGCCTGATAGTGAGATTGGAGACGAGCTACATAAAGCTGGAGCTCTGAGAGGCAGTGACAATCCTGAAGCAGGGACCATCAATCCCAACCCAGAAACTCCAGCTTTGATGCCACAGTTCCAAGGTCCAGACAGCCCCAAACAGTTCAGGGCTGAGGCTACCAAGGAACAGGGTAAAGCTAAAAATGGCCAAGTAGTCGGATCCGATCTGGAGGGGGGATACTCAGCCAGCCCAGAAGACCTCAGATCCGAAGGGGCCATGGAAGGAAACTGAAAAGGATGGAGCAGAGGGTCCTGGTGCAGGACCAAAGGGATTAAAGCCTAATTCCATCTGTGCCTACAAAAAGGAACTCAGCAGTTGCTTCAGATCAATAGTTTTGATGCTGTCCACTGACCTTGGTGACTGTATGGAAGAAGCCACTGTGGATGGCTTGGAGGGTCTATGGGAAGAGGATCCTGCATGCTGGATCCAAGCCAGAGAGGCCCTGAACTGGGATGGAGATGGGCAAGATTCTGGCAACTGAAGAGGAGGAGTGCAAGAAAAGGAAGAGACACCTTACCTGAAGATGCTCCTTTGATCAGGTAGGGGGGCTTGGCACACTCGGAAACAGAAACACTATCTTTCCTGATTTAGGTGTTAAAGGTGACTGGCTCAGAGACATCGAAGCCGATGCTGCCAGGGGAGTTGAAAGTCAGGGGATCTTTGGACCCTGCGAATCTAAGGGAGCAGTTCCAGAGGTGGAGTCAGAAGATCGCTTACACTCTTGTTTGGTCATTTTGGAGTCTCACAGCCATGAGTTCTCAGACCCAGTCTTGGCAGCCGGTGGGGGGGGGGGGGGAGAAGCCACTCTAGAAGAAGTGGAAGCAACAGAAGCAGATGAGCCAGAGAGAAAAAGCCCTTTCAAAACAAGCTTGGCCCTAAACTCATTGACAGCATGCAACCCAAAGCTCTCACAAAAGAAGCAGCCTGAATTCAGATGCCATGGAATCAAACAATACATGCATTTTAGAAGCACATCTTGGAAGGGCAACCTGTGCCCACAGGAAACACATTTTTTACAACTTTTGCCCATTTAACACCATCACTACAGCACACTAACACTAAGAGAAAAACAAGAGTAACAAAAACCAGGAAAAAGGATGGGAAGTGTAAAGGGGAACAAACTACACCAGCTACCTAAAACTACCAAACATGTATAAATGACTTTACAAGGGTAAGGGAAGAAACAATCTCAGCAATATTATACTTGCTCTTTGAAACTGAAAAAGTCAACTGGAGCAAAGATAGAGTTGCAGACACAAATTGCAGCAAACTATATCTGGGCATTTAATGGAGGAGCAGGGACTAGTGGATAAGGGAGGCAGAGCCAAACCTGGATAAAGACTTCTGAATTGGCTGTCAGACCCAAAGTCCCACAGGTTGAATCCAGATGGAACAGACATCGGATCTTATATTAAACAACTTATATACTGCATCACAGAGTTAGTTATCAAATAATTTTTATTAAGCATCTTACATATTTTGCCACCCAATGTAAACCACAGGGGATGGAAAAATGAGATGTCTTAACTCAAGATTCTGATTAATACACCTCTCAGTGACAGCATGAATCAGAATCCCTCTTAATAAAAGCCTAATTCTGGTTGAACAAAGTTTTCCTTATTGTAGACATTTTTAGTAGAACCAGGGCACAACACTAACTTAAGTCTGACAGTGTGTGTGTTTGTGTGTGCACGCGTATGCTTCTACATCCACCTCTGAGTTTGTGTCTTTGCTAGTATGTGCATGTGTGAAGGAGTCTGTGTGCGCATCTCTGAGTGTAAATGTGTGAGAGTCTGTATGTCTCACCTGTGTATGCATATGTATATGAGTGTCTCTGAGTTTGTGTGAGTGGAATCATGTCAATCAGTCAAATTCATCATAACTGAAAGTGAATCTGGAGAAAACAAAATTGTGTCAAAATAAATACTTTTGAGATTCACTGAAAGCTATTTTTTTGCAAGATGGCAAGCCCTCCAGTACCCCCATGTTAGGGAATACCTCTAGCCTCAAGACTTATATACACCTACTCTGAGGTCGCACACGTGGAAAAAAGAAAACTCCAATAGCGTCAAAAGTTGTTTAATTTTTCCTTCAGACTATTGGTAGTCAAAGAAATGGTTGCTGATAGACTAACAGTCTCCCATTTTCAGTCTGTTTGTATGTGTGTGCATGCATGCGCCCGTCAGTTTATTTTGTGTAGACTTTATTCAATACTTACCTGAATTTTACATTTTCAATGCAAAATACTTCTCCCAACAATTACAAATCTTACACTGCTTTCAAAATTAGGTGGAAATACTACTTTACATCAAAAATATTTTAAAAATGTGAATAATAAATCAAATGCAAAACAAGCATAATAATGCCTCCAGGGTGACTGCTACAGGGGAGTAACAGAAGTCCTTGTAGTGGTGGGGAAGCCCACCACTAGCACTGTCAGGCTTCACAATTAGTTCCCCAATAATGCCAACTCTATTGGGCATTATTGTTTGCATTGTAATAATCTCGTTATGTACAAAATTATGATGCAGATTAAGTTTACGACAGGAGGCACTACTGTGCTGTTATCTTTTCATTTCTTTATATTCATCATCCTAGTAATGTTTTGGTTTAATCATGCATGTGTAGTTAACAGACTCGTACGAATTATAAGACAAGTCTAAAGATTGTTTATTCCCTGCCAGTACACAATCTCATGAGCTAGTGCATATAACCAGAAGGGCTACTCTACAGTCCCTTCCAGTCACCTTTGTCTGCTCTCCTCTAAGAGTTTCTGCTCTTGGTTAAATAACTCCCTTTCACTTACAAACATCTCTGTCTTCCTGTTTGTGGTCCTACTTTTCTATAGGAAGGGGTGTGGCTTCCCCCACTTAGAATATGTGTGTTCTTCCTCTTATAGCATGCCACTACCCCATACAGTACAGCTCTGCAAACCCCACAGTGGTCACAATACCACATGGCTTCTCCAGCTCAAATCTGTGGGGATGGACCACATCTGCCAGCCATAACCCACCCTGACTGGCCCATGAAGCTGTAGCCAAAGGGTTCATAGGCAGGTTCTAGGCTATTAGCCCTAGGGCTTGTATAAGCCTAGCCAAAAAGGTACCCTGGCTTTTGCCACCCAAGAAAATTATTTTCCTGTGCCCCTGATGAGCAGAGCCACAGAAGTGATCCCCGGGGTGAATTTCCTATTTCCCATCCAATCATCAAGATTCTTCTTGAAGAGTGCTAATGAGGAGCTCTGACATAGATAGGTAGTCTGTTCCAGAGTATGGAAAGTCTCTGGGAAAGGAATCTATCCCTCCGGCATGTTGTTTATTGTGGTGACCAGGTTTAGTGTGTAGCTCGGAGGGATTGGGATTTCTTTAAGTGGAGCATGTCCAACAGCTCTGGGTTTGACACAGCACTTATCCATCAACTTGGACACTGTCTAGCAATGTACCAGCTCTTTAAAATAGAGTATCTGAACGGCCTAATGCCAAACCCAGTTCTTGCCTTCACAGACATACTGGATGTCATATTGCTTAGTGTTTGCTAGCAATGTCAGAACACTGGTTTCAGTACTGCTTTTGTTGACAATGTCTTTCACAGCAACAAAAAAGTTCATGGAGAGACCTTGACCTTTCACACCATCTCCCATGTGGATACAACACACTGAATTTCCTAAGTACATCTTTTCTGAGGCACCCCAAACTGCAGTACTACTACTATTCTTTATCTGCACTATACCAAAAGGGGTTATCTTATGATGCATTTCCTGTTCCCATAGCAAAAGGATTACTCTCTTGTTATTTGCACTACAAGCTGTATGTTAGTTGCTGGGTGACTTGTTTTTCAGACTCCAGAACTGGGTTGTATTCCACAAAAAGTAAATCTAAAGTGCTTTTTACACTCCCGGTTTGATTTATGTTTGCTTCCACAGCTTCAGATTCTGCAATGGCTTGTTCTGTGATATCAATACATATGCTAGTCTGGCTTTCGGTACATCTCTGTTTAGTGGTTCTTACCGCCATCAGTCTAAGTGTTTTTGCTTTTCTCAGTAAAGTTCTCCTATCTGAGCTTTAGAATGTTAGTGTGTTTTTCTTTTGCTTGAGGAAATTATTTTCCTTTTGTAGTTTTATTACAGTAGTATGCCTTTCAAGCACCAGTTCAATATGAGAAGCAAAGGCTGATGCACATCGTTTTTACATTGCTGTCTGTGTCTCTCAGGGCTTTGCTTTGAACTCCAGTTTCAACATCCACGTTTTCAAACATAGTAAATCATACTGTTCATTCACTTTGAAGATAGCCTTCTTTTTTTCTTCCTACAGCTTATCTTTCTTCTGACATTTTGTTCAATACCTGGATGATTCAATTAATTGCAGTTGTCGCTGTTGCCATTCTATATCCCTCCACATAGCTTTTTTGAGCTTCTCACTGATCAGTGTCAATTTCTACTTTCAGGTTTCTTTTGTTGAATGAGCACTATAGTTTGTGTACAGTTAGTCTCTTGAAGATGTGCCTTTAGTAACATTTCAGCTTATGCATTTTAATATTTTATCTTCAGTTTAAGCAAGGCACCATCAACCTTTTGCATCTCCTACCACAATTCTTTTACACACTGTAAACACACGTCCCGGGGGGGTTCTCAAAGAGACTTCCATTTTTTTTTCTGTCAAGCTCCAACACCTGGTTATTTTACCTTTTTCCTTATGGTTTTGGTTTGTGATATCAGTTGATTAACACTCAAGTTTACTTCTGTATTTTACCACTTCTGTTTCCATTTATACAGCAAGTATTCACAGACTCTTTTGGAAAAGGGAACCATTTCTCTGTTCATTTTAGTTTGTCACGTCTTTTGTTGGCCAAAGTCAGTGTACAGCATTATAAAACTTTCTTTGTTATTTTCAAAAAACATACATTTCAAAAGTGCTATGAATGCTCCTTGTTTAAATACAGCATCCACCGACTGCTTTAACATGTTTACATTCACAGAAAATGCCTTGACATTTTCTTTGGGACTAAACAGTATTGAACAAGTTAGCTCATTTATTTTCCCTTAACTCCTTTTCCCATAAGTAGATTTCTTGAAATGATATCCACTCTTTTTCTGATCTACTGTACTATTACCAGCTCTCTTAGAACCTTTGGAGCCACAATCATTACTTTCAACTAAGGTTTCAGTTTGTGTACTTGCAATGTTAGGCTGCAATACATACATTTGTCTCGGACTACCAGAGATATTTTGATACAAAATTTCTTGTTTTCCTGTATCACAGCATTGTGACCAGACTTAGCTGACCAACAACACTTCCTTTTGTTAATCCATGATTCTATATTGCATCAGAGCTTCTTCCTCCACTTCCTTCAAGCAAACACCCCCAACCCATCATCCTCTAACTCTACCCCAATCTCCTTCTCCTCTTGAAATCTCTATTTTCTCACTAAATTTCCAAAGCATTGTCAACAAAATTAAAGCATTACACGCATGGATCCATGTAAACTCACCTAACACCCTTACACTGTCATAAACCTGGTTAAAACCACACATTTCCAACTCCGAAATCCTACCCCCAGGTTATAACATCTATCGTGCTGATACAGCAAACAGAAGAGGGGAAGGAGTAGCCATCCTCTACTCTGACCAACTTACTCTCGCCCCTCTCTCAACTCCCATACCCACCTTTGCTCCTGCAGAAATCTTAACTGTAAACTGTCATCTTAACCCTTACAAAAAAATTGCTATTGTATCCATATATAGCCCCCAAGGACCACATCCCTAGTCTAGAAAGCTTTCTCCCTGGCTCACCCAGCATATTCCATGACACTATTATATTTGGTGACGTCAACATTGACCGGATTTCACTCTCCTCATCTCCAATTCGCAGCCTCAATCTATAGATTACACCAACATATATCCTCCCCAACCAGAACCAACAGAAACTCTAATACAAGTTCTATAATTGATTGGATCCTTACTTCCAGTCCCAGTCTCGATCATAGCCCTGGCATTCTTCCCAACTCACTTAGTGACCATTCCTCTACGTACATTCATAAAAATTTCAAACATTCTCCCAAAGAACACCACTACAGAGAATGTCGCAATTTAACTCAATTTGACACTGATAAATTCAACTCTATACTGTCCAACATCAACTGGACAATTCCTCCACAACCTTCCCTCTTAATGTTGCAGTAATCACTTTCAACAAAATATTCCTAGACATTCTGAATTCCATAGCCCAAACTAGGAAAATAAGAGTAAAATCTAACTGTCCCCCCTGGCTCACTAATCAAACTTGCTCTAATATGCAGCAGAGGGAAGCTGCCTGGAAAATTTGGATCAAAAATCAAACTCCTCCCTTACTCCAACAGTACAAGGAACTTAGAAACTTGTGTAAGAAACTAGTCATAAAAGACAAAAAAACTAACTCCAACCATGACAGCCCACACAAAAAACAAAAAAGATTTTGGTCTACAGTTAAAATTCTCTATCCTGCCAAACCTCTCAATACTGCCACTGAGACTGCTACACTTTTAAACACTTCATAGATACAATTCAAAAGCTAACTCAACCAAGTCCCATTGCCTCTACATTACCCATACCCCCCAATCCCTCCCCCATTTCATTTTCCTTTCAACTAGCTCCTACTGCTTTCATCAGGTCACAACTAAGTAAGCTCAAACCTTGCTCTTCCCTCTTGATAAATTATCCCCTCACTTCCTCAAAATTGCTGCCAATTCCTCTGCTTACCTAGTCTCTATCCTTATAAATTGCTCTATTACAGAAGCCCTTGTCCCAGACATTTAGAAAGCCTTCTTCACAATCCCTCCCCACAAAGGTGGTAACTCCACCAACCCATCCAACTACCGTCCCATTGCAATATTCTCCCCGCTATCCAAAATTCTTGAAAAATGTGTCCACACCCAACTACTTAACACTTGCAGGACAACAATCTTGTTACTCCCACCCAGCATGGATTTAGACCCCACCACAGCACATCTACCACACTACTCTCATTCACCCAAACTGTAGCAGAAGCCCGTGATAACAACCACCTAGTTTCCTGCCTATTCCTTGATCTCTCCAAGGCTTTCGAAACAGTCTTACACCAAAATGATATCTAAACTTTCTGATCTCCATCTCTGTACCACCACTATAAACTGGTTCTCTAGTTACTTATCTAACTGACAACAATCTATACACTGGCAATCTATCACCTCCTCATTTCTGGTGGTCAACACAGCCGTTCCCCAAGGCTCTATCTTGGGTCCTCTCTTGTTCAATATCTTTACAAATAGACTACACTCTGCTACTAAGCTCGCTACTCTCTTACAATACGCTGATGATTCAACCCTTATCACCACCACCCACAACTTTCCAGAAGTCCTTGCCCATACCCAAGATATCTTCACCTCTGTCGAAACCTGGCTCACTGAAAACCAACTAATATTAAATCTAAAAAAACTAAGCTTTTACTTTTCCTGCCTAAAACAATGTTACACCTTAAACTCTCCCTCTCAATTACCTCTCTCAACAATACTATCATCATACCTGAACACTTCACTAAATTACTTGGTGTAACTATTGATGATGAACTAAAATTTGACACCCACATCAACCAGTGCATTAAAAAAAAAAAAACCAAAAACTTGGACTTCTGTACTGTAATCACAAACGTCTCTCTCCCTCCACTAAATCCGCTCTTGCTACATCACTTCTCTTACCCTATCTTCTATATGCAGCCCCAATCCTTACAAACCTTCAGTCATCTCTCCTCTCTAAATAGGAACAAACCTACCACAAAATAGCTAGATTCACCTCCAATCTACCATATAAATCCCACCACTGTCTCACGCACGTCTTTATTACGGCCTGAATTTCAAAAACAACTTATTATGCCACAACTATACATTACACACTCCATACTCTATAATCTCACTTCCTGTCCCTCCACTTCTAATATCTCACCCTACAACCCTGCACATCTGACAAACATCTTTTATACATCTACAAACCTGCTAAAAATATTGGAAAGTCTCTCTATAAATTCCCTGTCGCCTATTCCTGGAATACCCTTCCCCTTAATATAAGAAGCATCCCTCATAAAGCCAAATTTAAACACAAGCTTAAAAACTACCTACTAAACACCTGGTTCTGTCAATGTCAAACTCCTACCTGATATTCTAATGCTCTTTCCAATTCCTCACTCTAAGCATATATCTTATTGCTTTCTACTTGTCTCTCTAGTACTTCCCTGTACTTTCTTCATCATGCCCCCCTGCTTCTTGTAAATACTGCTAAACCTGGAGTTTCCAGCTGTTACCTGTAGATATTCTGGCATATTGAACTTATCTGATGTTATGTACTGATTTTATCATATCTTCTTCTTCTGCATCTTAAAAAAAAAAATCTGCGTAATAATGTGTCTCCAATGTATAGCTACTTGAAATTATATAATTGTAAACATAGCTATTTTGTGATTTTTATGGGGGGGGGGTACTTCTGTGATATTGTTACTTGTATCTGGAGCTTTTCTCCTTGGGTCTCATCTGAAAATGGGCCCCAGGCTCAGTTGGACTAACTCGGTTAACAAATGTCAATAAATAAAATAAATAAATATCTTTTCATCTGCCATGATGCCAGCTGCAGTATATTTCTATTACCCCTTTCATCTCTCATTTCCCAATATATATACTATCAGGTTCATAGTTTGGTACTAGGCTATTTGCCCTAGGGCCTATATAAGCCTAGCCATAACAACGCCCTGACTTTCTTCCCATACTATATTTCCCTGGACCCCTGTCTAGCAGGGCGACTGACGTGATGCCCGGGGTGAATTTCCTTTCTCCCATCCAATCGTCAAGGCTCCTTTTGAAGAGGGCCAAAGAGGCGCGCTGCTTGACATGTATGGGCAGTCTATTCCAGAGACTGGGGAGTCTCTGGGTCAGGAACCTATCCCTCCAGCATGTTTTGTTTATTGTGATGACAAGGTTTAGATCCCTGGAGCGTGTAGCGCTGAGGGATTAGGATTTCTTTAAGTGTAGCATGTCCAACATCTCTGGGTTTGACATGGCCTTGTATGTTAAGCAGAGATCGCCTCTGAGTAGACGATATGTGACAAGAGTATAGCTGGAGTTTTTTAAGGTGGTCAGCGTAGGGCATCTGCTTTAGGCCTGTGATTCTTTTAGTGAGGTATTTCTGCAGGCTTTCCAGTTGTTTCAGATGTTTTGAGAGGTACATACCAAACGGGACTTCGTATTCTATAATGGGTCTAATGAAGGATGAGTACAGTGGGACAATGACCTCCTTTTTTCTGGATGAAAAGTCCTTAGTGATGAGGTGTGCCACAGGATTTCCTGAATGTTGTGGCGATGTGGTTATCAAACGTGAGACCACTGTCCACCTGTGTCCCTAAGTCTCTTATCACACTTTCGGTATTTAGTGTACTGCCACCTATGTGGTAATTCACGGGTACATGTTTTTTCCCAAAAGGGATAAAGTACAGCTGTGTACACTTACCATAAATGTAGATGTTCGAGTGTATTCACTGTTGCAGTCAATACATTTGGGTTATTTGACTGCAGGTAGCCCTCAGCCGGCCTGAATATCAAAGTCTTGGATTCCTGTGTCGGATGCTGTCTCTTCTTCCATGATGTCAGGTCGTCAGGGGTATAAAACATGCAGCTGATACCATTACATCAGTTTTTCTTGCCCCAGATGTCAGGTGGCCCCATAATGGAAAGCAATTATATGTTAGGATACACCTCCAACGAAAAGCAAATACACCAGAAAGCTGAAATACACTAAACCAAAAGAAAAAATATAGCCAAGAGAAGTCAGGGGGCTAGAGGGAGGGTAACCAGGACTGTAACAGTGAATATACCAGAACATCTACATCTATGGTAAGTGTACACAACTGTACTATGTTCGTCATATTTCACTGTTGCAGTCATTACATTTGGGTTGATTCCCAAAGCTAAGGAAGGAGGAAGTTAGAGAGCATTAATACCAGCTATTAAGCTCTGCAAAACTGCAGTGGCAAAACCAGCTCTGGATTTAGCAAAAATAGGCATGTGGTAATGCTTGGTGAAGGTATGTACAGAGCTCCAGGTAGCAGCTTCTAGGATGTCCCTGATAGGGACACCTCTGAGAAAGGCTGTAGAGGTAGATGCAGCCCTGGTGGAATGTGATCTTATCCCCTGTGGGGTAGGTTTTCCATGGTGCTTATAACAGAAATGAATGCAATGGGCTACCCACTTAGAAATGGTTTGCTTTGAAATGGCCTTCCCTCTGCCCCTGCAGCAAAGCCAACTAGCAGCTGTTCAGATTTTCTGAAAGGCTTAGTCCTGTCCAAATAAAATCTAAGTTGTCTGTGCACATCCAAAGAGTGCAGTATTGGTTCTCCTTTGTTTTGTGGATTTGGGAAACAAGTAGGCAAATGAATGGACTGATTAAGGGCCACACTAGACACCACCTTGGGCATAAAGGAAGGATTGGTCCTGAGGGACACCCTGTCTGTATGGAAGATGATGAATGGCTCCACTGCCATGAGGGTCTTTAATTCAGACACTCTTCTTACTGACGTGATGGCTAGAAGGAAGGCTGTTTTCCAAGAAAGGAATTTCAACTCTGAAGCTGGCTCAAAAGGAGGTAGATTGAGCTTTTCCAATATAAAGTTAAGGTCCCAGGCTGGAGTAGGGGCTCTTCTGGGTGGTCTTAAATTTTTGGCCCCTCTGAGGAATTGCTTTAGCAGGGGGTGAGAGAAGAGGGGTGGTTCAGTATTATAATGAGCTGAAATGGCAGAGGCATGAATTTTAATTGACGAGAAGGAAAGGCCCTTGTGGAGCATCTCTGTTAAGTACTGAAGAATATGGGGTAAGCTGGGCACTGTTGTGCCCATTCACTGAGTCTGGCTCCAGGAACAGTATCTTTTCCACTTTTCAGCATAGGATTTTCTAGTACTAGGCCTCCTTGCCTCCAGAATGACATTTAGCACCTGCTTACTGAGGGATGTTATGAGAGCTCAAGGAATTAGCCAGGTTGCAAGGTTCAGGATTTGAAGTTGAGGGTGCAGAATCTGACCCTCCTGCTGGGACAGCAGGGAAGGGGTCTAAGGCAGGTGCCATGATTTTAGCAGTGAAATACTGCACAAGAGGGGGTACCAGTGTTGGCGTGGCCAGTCTGGTGCAATCAGTATTGTCTTTGGTTTGCCCTGTTTGATCTTTAGCAGAACTTTCGAGAGGAGAGGCAGAGGGGGAAAGGCATAAACTGAAAGGCTTTCCCAGGTGAAGCCGACACTGAAGAATCACTGCTCGTCCTGGTGATGAAATATGTTAGTTTATTGTAACTCCACACGATACAAAAGACAGGGTTTAGCGCTTTCAACTGTTGTACACAGTCTTCATCAGAACAACATACTGCTAGTATTCTACTGCTTAAATACTCTACTTTTTTGAACTTAATTGAATGATTGCTCTAGTTGCCGCCAAAAACTTTAAAGACATACTAGTCACAATAGTTGATCAAGGATATCTACAATTTACCCTTTACTATGTATAGGTAACACATACATTGACTACTAATACAATGTTGAGGATATGTATAAGGTGGTAGTGAAACATTTTGCTTTTATGTTTAGTAACTGTATATGATATTTTAATATCAACTTTTACTTTATGATTTTTACAATAGTATTTTAGTATTCAATATATATATATATATGCAATAGTTTGATAGTTTTAGATGGGCTTATATATTAAACATAGTAGGGGGATTATTTTATTTTATTAAATAGTATGTATATTATGAGATCTATGATAAACGGCAGGATGTATTAGAGTAGGTAATTTACAACCTATGTTATTTTGTATTAGTAGTCAATGTATGTGTTACCTATACATAGTAAAGGGTAAATTGTAGATATCCTTGATCAACTATTGTGACTAGTATGTCTTTAAAGTTTTTGGCGGCAACTAGAGCAATCATTCAATTAAGTTCAAAAAAGTAGAGTATTTAAGCAGTAGAATACTAGCAGTATGTTGTTCTGATGAAGACTGTGTACAGCAGTTGAAAGCGCTAAACCCTGTCTTTTGTATCGTGTGGAGTTACAATAAACTAACATATTTCATCACCAGGACGAGCAGTGATTCTTCAGTGTCGGCGTCCAGATTTTTATTTGGTTGGTGTTCGTTCATTATTTATTGAGTTTCCCAGGTGAAGGACATGGCATTCAATTTCCAAGCTTGACAGTGGGGAAGTCCTTGTGCAAACTTTGTCCAACCGGTAGTTCTGAGGGGAGGGCAAACAGGTCCATCTCTGTATTCCCCCATTTGTTTCTCAAAAGGTTAAATATCTTTGGTTCCAGTTTCCACTCATGTGAGTCCATGAGATTTCTGCTTAGGTAGTCTGCCAGTGAATTTAGCTTGCCTGTATTCCCCCATTTGTTTCTCAAAAGGTTAAATATCTTTGGCTCCAGTTTCCACTCATGTGAGTCCATGAGATTTCTGCTTAGGTAGTCTGCCAGAGAATTTAGCTTGCCTGGTAGGAATTGAGCTTGTAGGTGCACTTGGTAGCTCAAGGCTGTGTTCCACAGAGCCATGGCTAGTCTGCAGAGAGGGTATGAGTGGGTTCCCCCCTGCTTGTTTACGTACCACATAACAGTGGTGTTTATCTGTCTTTACCAATAATTGTCCTGGAACAATGTGGTCCTTGAAGGCTGTCAGGGAATTCTGTACAGCTAACATTTCTTTTTGATTGATATGCAGGTGCATCTGACTTGGGTTCCATTTGCCTGAATGCACTGCCCTGCCAAGTGATCCCCCCCATGCATAGTCTGATGAGTCTGTTGTTAGGGTTTGGGAGGCAGGGGATAGAGTGAATGGGCGCCCTGTGTTGTGGTAGCAGGCCGCTGCCCACCAAAGGAACTCTGTCTTTATGCAAGGAATGATAGGAATCATTGATTCCAGGTCCTCAGAATGTTGACACCATAGGCTTTTTAGATATCATTGTAGTTTCCTCATATGCAGTCTTGCATATGGAATTAGTAGAATGCAAGAGGCCATGAACCCCAGGGCTTGCAGGATTATCCTTGCAGATAAGCTGGGTCTTTGTGGCCAGTAGTTTGAAATAGGCTGTCAAACAAATTTGTTTCTCTGGCTTGAGGTAAGCCATCTGGGAAGTTGTGTTCAAGCTTGCTCTCAGGAATACAATTTGTTGGTAGGGGTACTAGATGAGATTTCTTTTCGTTTATGGTGTACCCCAGTGAGGTTAGAAGTTTCTTTACAAATGCCAGATGTTTTAGTAGCATGCCCTGACTTTCTGCCTGAATTAGACAATCGTCCAGGTATGGATATATTTGAATATTTTTTTGCCTGCAAAATGCAATGACTGGAGCTAGACACTTTGTGAATACCCTGGGCGCAAAAGATAAGCCAAAGGGAAGTGCAGAGAACTGATAGTGCATGGAGCCTGCTCTGAAGCGTAGGTATTTCCTGCAAGATTCCCTTATTGGAATGTGCAGGTAAGCTTCCTTTAAGTCTAAGGTTGCCAACCAGGCCTCTTTGCCTAGCATAGGAAGCAGATGTTGAAGTGTTAGCATTTTGAATTTTGGGATTACCAAAAAGGTACTTAGAATAGAGAGGTCAAGGATAGGATGCCAGAAGCTGTCTTTTCTGGGTACCAGGAAAAGTCTTGAGTAAAAACCTTGTCCCCTTTCTTTTTCTGGGACAGGCTGAATAGCCCTGATACTTAGAAGAGAGAACCTGCTGTTGAGCCTCTGCCCACTGATTTGGGGGTAGGTCTGGCCAACCTTTTGGGGTTGGTGAGGTGTGAAAGTGGAATCTGTATCCTTGGAAAACTATATTTAAAACCCATTTGTCCTGGGTAATGAGTTCCCAGTTTTTTTGCAGGCAGGGCGATTTTTCCCCCTAAGGGAGCAGGCAGTTGAGCACGGCTTGTAAGGGTTAAGGTTAAGTCATTGTGACATTTTTCCATAGGGGGGGTCTCTTACTACTTCCAGCTTTGGTAGTGGGAGCCCCCCCACTGCTTAGGCCTTTGAGTACCTTGAGACTGTAGCCTAGGTGGTCTGCTGTTCCTGAGTTTGGACTGAGAAGGCCTGGAAGAGACAGGAAAGGACCAATTCTTAGAAGGCCAATGCCTGCTAAATCTAAGAGGCTGTACTTGCAGGAAACCTTTAACAGTTTGCATAGATTTAGCTTTTTCTTCCATCTTTTTAAGGACTACTGCTTTGTTGTCAAAGAGGCAGTCTTGGTTTAGGGGAGTATCCAGTAATTTAGCTTTAACATGATCTGGCAAATTTCCTCCTTAAGCCAAGCATGCCTTCTAAGTACAGACCCAGTGACAGCAGCCCTGCAAGATGCTTCTAAAGAGTTAAAACCACATTGCAAGGTATGTTTGCCAACTTGTTCAGCAAAATGTATTAAATCCTGCAATTCTTTACTTTCAGCACAGTCAGGAATCAACATCATTTTCTGTTTAAGTAGTCCCATAATATGCTGCTGATACTTCAACATATGAAACTGGCAGTTTAAGGCCCTAATGACCAAAGTAGCAGAAGTGTATACTTTGTTACCCCATCTGTCCAAGGCCCTGTAATCTCTATCAGAGGGGGTAGGGTTTTTGGCAGTAGTAGCCTTAACGCCTTTAGGTCCTTGGGAAATGGTCTCTGGGTCCGCAGTAGGATTCTTGAAGAGGAACTTGTGAGAGTCAGGTACTCTAATACCTGTCAGGCTTCCTGGGAGCTGGAGGTAAAGTTTCTGGGGCTAGGCTAGATTCCAAGAAGGCATCTACAATATCCAGGACAGGAGGGATAGCTAAAGGCCTGTGTTGAGGGAGGAGTAAGAATTCCCTAAGCCTCTTTTTGGAGTCAGAGTAATCCTGGCTTTCCCAATGGAAATGCTCCCTAACAGTGTGCAAGGTTTCACCAAAAGAAAAATTTTCTGGAGGGGAAGCAGAAGGAATGGAATCCTCTGCATCAGAATCCTCATAGGTAGATAAGGGCAATCAGAAGAAACTGAAATTTCAGAATTCTGATCAGAAGAATCAGAAGGAAAATCAGTTCTAGGCCTTAGAGAGTGAAGGCTGGCTTCCCCTAATTAAAGTAATAAGGTCTTCAGCCATTCTTATTTGTTTTTTAGGCATATAGGCCTGACCATGCAGTTTGGACATCGGTTTTCTAGGCGTGGGTAGAGTTTTAGGCCTTGAAGAAGAAGATGGCATTGTTTATTTAAATACAAGTCAGTACGCATGAATACACCCTCAGAAGCCGGTGCCTGCACAGCGGCTCCAGACCCATCCAAGGTAGAGACATCCACAGGTTCTATAGTAGAAGCATCTCGCGGCATACCGGACTGCGAATCTGAAGTAGCAGGTATCAGGGGCTGCGAAAGTGCCTCACTGAGTACCGGCGAACTGGCAACTAGCTTAATGGAAGCATCATCGGCAGCTTTGGACCTATGTGGTCTGTCTTTATCTTAACATTTTTTTTGGAATGTCGGTAGTCAGATGGCTTACTGAAGCCATTTCTGGATAGTTAAACAGAGTACCAAAATAATTTGCTGCAAAAAGAAACCAACGACAAATAGTCTGGGGTTTGAATAAGGCACAAAACCGACAGCAAGGGATGCTGTGGTCTGGGCCTAAGCAAGGAATGGAATACGAATGAAAATCTTTATGAGGTATTTGCTTTCCACAGATAATACAATTGTTAACTCTTACTGACATTGGTTAAGAGCAAGAAAAAGGATCCCTACGTGGTACTTAGCTTTTTTGAAGACTTCAGTTCTGAAACTCGAAAACGAAAATTTCAGGAGTTGGCTGACCGGCACTTGCCAACTGCTTCTGCTTCAGGCACCGCGTGGCAAGAAAGATTGGTGTAATGGGGTTGGCTGCATGTTTTATACCCCTGATGACCTGACGTCATGGAAGAAGAGACAGCATCCGATGCAGGAATCCAATACTTTGATATTCAGGCCAGCTGAGGGCTACATGCAGGCAGATAACCCAAATGTAATGACTGCAACAGTGAAACACGAAGAACATCTATATATTTCTTGGCACTGAGCCTGAGCCCATGGCTCTGGCACCAAGCATCTGTTTCTGTAAGGCCCTTCTGTAGAGTATCCACATCATTTGGGGGTTCAATAATGGCTCCCAGTTTGCAGTCATCTGTGAACTTTGTTAGCCAGAGTCCCTTAGTGCTGGCCTGTACTTCAGAGAAGTAGATGCCAAACAAGAGTGGTCCCAGTACTGAACCCTGAGGTACTCCACTTGTCTGGAGCTGGATTTGGAGTTGGCTACTTTTACAGTGTGGGTTCTGTCAGTAAGCCAGTTGGCAACCCATCGAGTGATGTAGGAATTAATGCCCAGCTTAGTAAGTCTATATATGATTCCAGAGTGGGGGGATGCTGCCAAAGGCCTTGGAGAGGTCCAGATAGGCTGTGTGGACCGCCTTACCCTCATACACAGCTCTGGAGACTGATTTGAAGAAGTCAATCAGGTTCAAGAGACAAGTTCGGCCCTTCACAAACCCAAACTTGGTGGAGTCCAGTGTTTGAAAGTTGCCAATGTCTTTGTTTATAAGTTCCATGATGATACGTTCTATGGCCTTGCAGATCAGGCTTGTCAGACTGATGGAACAATAGTTCCAGGGATCCAAGGTGGATCCCCCCTTGTGGAGTGGGACAACTGTAGCTGTGTGCTACTCAGTGGGCACAAAGCCTAAGGTGAGGCTATGATTAAACATGACACTTAGGTGAGGTGCCAGTTCATGTTGTACACAGCCCAGGATGTCATCTGGTCCCATGGATGCTGTATTCTTAGCTTTGGAGAGTGCGTTTTTTTACCGGAATTTGGCAATCTTCCTGTATTGAGATGGGCAGTTTAGAGGGTGAAGTTGGCACTGAATTGATCTGCCAGGATGTTGGCAATATCCTTGGGATCAGTATATTTAATGTCATTCTGTTCTACCTCAGAGCAGATCTGAGCATTGCCATTTAGATTCTTGACATAGGTATAGAATGCCTTGTGGTTGTCTTTGGAATCTTTGGGAATTTTATTTTCGTAACTAAATTTGGAGGATTTTATGAGGGATCTCAGCTTCTTACTGAGGCTGGTAAAGGAGTTTTTTGCATCCTGGGTTTTCCTCTCTTCTGCAACAGTTTCTTCCTTTTGTTGTAAAGTTTGTTTATGGCAGGGGACCACCAGATTGGCTTCCTTTTTTTTGGAGGAGAGCATCTTGGTTCTATTTGGGATGGCATGATTCATGCATGAGTGGATGTGCTCGCACAGTGTCTTAGTGTAGGATTCAGCAGTCAAACTTTCAGTTCCCATCTGCATGGGTGTCAGGAAGTTTGTCACTTCTGACTTGAGTAGCATGAAGTTGGCTTTGGAGAAGTTTTTTTTTTATGAAGGTTTCCTTACTGTGGGGGTGGGATGTGGATGTTAAGGGTGATTAGCTTATGGTCAGACATGACTAACGAGGGGTGACCATAGTTGTGGAGCATCGATTTCCCATGTTGGTAATGATCAGATCTAGGATATTGGAGCCCCTGGTGGGACTATGGATTAGTTGATCCAGGGCATTGGAATTTATGAATTCCAAGAACAATTGGGCAAAGGTATTGGTACACAAGTAGTTTTCCCAGTTAATGGCAGGGTAGTTGAAATCACCCAGTATTAGGGTGTTTGGTTGTATCTTAATATTTTCCAATATGTTTAGAAAGGTGTAGTGAGAATCTTGGGGCATGGTGGGGGATCTGTAGCAAGCTACAATTTGTACTGCAGTCTTACCTAGTGTTAGTTGCACCTGGAGAATTTCATATGCATTGTGTTGGACAACTAGCCTGGTGGTGTGAATATCCTTGGTGAATATGGACACTCCTCCATCTTTAGTGTTTTGGTCCTGGTTTGGTGGCCGAAAAGTGTGGTAGGAGTTGTAGCCTGGTATTGTAGGGGTGCTCTTTGGAGCCTTGAACCAGGTCTCAGTTACTGCACAGATATCAATGTTCTCCATTTTTAGGAGCATCTCGAGAAAGTGCATTTTGAGGTTTAGACTTCTAGCAATTATAGGCTTAGTGCCTACAATTAATTTATCCTTATTAACAATGAGAGTTGAGTGCTTGTATCAGTTTAAGGCGTCCTAGTGCTTTCCAGCAGGTATTAGAGCAAGTGCTAGTCACAGGGATGCTTAAAGGCAAGATGAAAAAAAATGGTTTATCCTAAACACTGCAGTGTCCATTAGATAAGTTAGATGTGAAAGTAGGCAGCTTAAGTTTTACCTGTCTAAAAAGTTAAGTTTTAGTAGACAGTCACTATTTTTAAAACAGCAAGATAGATTGAAAGGAGGTGGTCACTTTTGCATTCTGGTACTATGGAATACAGTAGGATGGCCAATAAATTTAAATAGTTGAACGGGAGTGATTTCACAAAATGATAATTTTGTGCTTACACATACAAGCCAGTGAAAACAGAGGAAATGAGATATATGGTCAAATTAACATAAGAGGCAGGCAACTAAAAAGACAGTGGTATTTAAGAACACAACAGTAAGTGGGTGGGATGGTGGGGAAAGCATTTCTGCCTGACTCACGAGAGAGACAGAGTGGTGGTCTCTTTTGAAGTTTTAATATGCAGTTAAAAGCAGAATACATGTAAAACACAAGGTAAAGAAAACAAATCACAGTATTTAAAATATAAAAAGCAATAAAGTAATACAAAATACAACAAATAAAAAGCAAACTAACCTTTCCTTCACAGCAAAGTGTAGCAGAGTCTGGGTGAGCCTTTCTAGTAAAGCTCTGAAATGTTTTATTTTACCCCTTAAATAGAAGGGGTAGTTCCTAGCTCCACCCCCTCAGTTCACAAATGATTCACCAGATTTGTAGACAATTTTGTTTTATTTTACACAGCTGTGAACTCCCCTTCCCTGCCAGAAGCTGTACTTTTACAATCAACCCTCTTTCTTGCTTTACACAGCAATGTACAGCTCTTTTTTCCGACTGGATGTTTATCTTTTTAAATGCAATATCTTTTTTTCTTAATCCTGTTTCCCTGACTGCAAGGTTTCCTTTAGAATCCGTATCTTAATTCAACCTTTAGTGTCACAAAATGCCACCATAAGTTGGTTGAAGCATTTTTATCACTCAAACACCAACAAATAAGTTTTTAAATCAACTATTCAACTGCCACGAAGATCATTTTCACTGCTGCAGCAAGTCACTATAAAGGCACTTGTCAATTTCATGTAGGTGCACCAGTTCATCAAGTGTTAGCAGCTAATACAGTTCATTGTATAAACTTACACTTTTTGCCACAAACAGCACCTAATAAGTCAGTGGTATACACTTTGCTACAGACGAAATATAGGCAGAGCCAGTGCTGTATAATATTATACATTTTAGCACAAACAGCACATAAAATGAGTAAGTGCTGTATAAAGCGCCATTTGGCTGTGCTTTTCTCACACTTCTTTGCTTTTACTTCTCAATAACCAGGACTTATAGAGCTACCAAAACAGTGCAGTTCAGAAGCAATTCAGTACTCTCCATAAAACATTAATAGACAGTTATGTTTATCTTGCTTTAAACACAGAACAAGTCACAAATGCAAGAAATGCCTGGTTCACGTAAGCGGTATATGTTTCCACTGTTGCAACATACAACAGTCTGAATTGTTTCAGATGATTTCTAAAATTTACTTTTAACATTACAAATCCATGGGAGTTTTATCCAACAAATAATTTGATTTTTTTTTCTTTTCATGCAAAGCTCTACCAGTCCCCAATGCATTCATGTATATGCAGTCTTACTTGTGTTCCTTCTTTTCAATAACTGACTGATATCATTGCAAAATGACTGCTAATGTTTTTAACATTTATGTATCATAAAACTTCCCCAACCAAATTTCATCTGTAATCACAGGGCAAAGAGCACAATGTGGAAATGTTACTGGATTTATTTTTATGCATCAGCATGTCTGAACTGTTTCAAACACACCACACCATTGAACATCTGGATATATTAGTATTTTATACCTTGCTAAAAACCTGCAGTGTGCTCACCTTTTTTTTAATGCAGGCACTTCAGAAATACCTAACTTGTTTTCTCAAAAAAGCCACTGTAATGCTTTTTCTCAGTACATCCCAGTGTACACACTAAATTGCCTTACTTTCTCAGAAAGCCAACTTAACATTTTCTTCAGTACACTAATTATTTTATGAATGCAGACTTGTTTTCAAACACTTTTCAATTACTTCTTTGCTTTTTAAACGCACCACTTATCCATACCTTAAATTTACTAGTAAGACGGTCTTATATTTGAGGAATCTCTGTAGCTTTACCCAAGTCATAAGTAACTGTAAACAGTATCTCACAGTTCAATTAAAACGTAGTAAGCTACTCGTTTTGCAATCTGACAATAATACACAGTTTTATCAAACTCACTACTTGCTTCAGCAATTACTTTCACATTTATTCTTAAGCATATGCTTCATACTGCAAGAGCAAGGTCCCAATACATTTATTTCAGCAACTTAAAACCTTTATGCACATCTTTGTTAAGGAGCTGTTTAGCAATTTGCTATGCACTTCTTTTTCATAAGCAACCTTTCAGCACACTCACTTTGGTAAAATATAGACCAATATTTGTCATTCTGCCACTGTTTTATATGCCCTGGATTTTTTTAAAACCTAGCTCAAGAGTTGTTTTAGTTTCTTTACTCAGTCAAGATTTTGTCCCTGTGTCTCTGCATCTAAGTTTGAGTGTGGCAAAGTAAGAAGCATTTGACACTTTTAATATTCAAATAAAAATACATTCAACAGTATCTTTTTGGGAGGGGTCTCCCCACCCCCATTTCAATACACTTCTTTAGAATATACCACTGTGAACTTTACTTTTGTTAGACTCGTATCATCTCAGAAATAATTTTCATATCTTATCAGTGAGGTTACTCACAGCAGAAATCACAGTTTGCAAAAAAAAAAAAAAAAAAATAGTAGCAGTCTGAATTTCAAACAAGCACACACTCCATTTTCTCTGTGGGTTTGCGTGTTAACATAGAGAAACCAGCAGTTTGGCCATTTGTAAGTAGTAATGCAGAAACATAAGACATTGTAGTTCAGTAAATTTTTGATCAAACCATGGCAACCAAAAAAGTTAATACATTGTAGTCAAGTATTTTGACCAAACCATGCCCACCAAAAAACTCTCAGTACTGTTATATTCATAGCAGACAGTACATTCTTATTTATAGTCAGGTGACAACTTAAAAAACAAAGTCACATAACTATGTTGCAAAAAAATTCTCAAATAAGTTCTTGCTCCCTGGTACTTCACCAAACACAGCAAGATCTACCAACGGTTCCAAACATTCCTAAAGCAAAGTTCTAGTAGTCCAAGTAATTCCACACAGTTTCCTGTTACTTCATTGTTTTTTCCAAGTCAACTTTCTGGCTGCTATTTTCCAGAAATGAGTCTTACTCCTGGGCAAATGACTGAGAATCAAATATTTCAGTTTCCCTGTTTCTGGCCCTCCCTTTTTTATAAGAAAGGACTTGTGGTATTCTCTATTTGCAGCATGTGTACCATGCCCTAGGAGTGCAGCTCCACAAGCCAAACAGTAGATGCTAGGGGATGCTATATACTGCATGCTATTTTATTACTATATATAATAAAATAATATAATGAATGTGTTTGTAGTGCTGTTAATGTATCAAACTTGTCATCTATCAGGTTCTTCTGCCAATTTTAGAACAATTAAATTTCCAAAGTCCCTCACAGTAAATTTTTTTGACCTTATGTAGTAGTATCCATGCTTGCTATTATACATGTGGTCTAAATTTTGGGAAAGCATCCAGCATCATGAACTTGGCTGGACATATAAAATAAATTGTCATAAGAAACAATGTCAACAGGCAGCAGGAAGAACTGTTGACAGCATAATGGAAAGGCAGCCAAGTCTATAAAATCCAAATTTTGCAGGACTCTGCTTCAAACAAGAAGCTGGTCTGTGCTTCCTGACACCACTAAATGGCAGCCTCAGGTTGATCCCAAAGGATATTTCCATCCTTAAGGCAAAACAAAAAAACAAATACGACAAAAATCAGCACCCAAAAGGACTAAAAACAGATTAAAACACCTCTAGCGCCTCGGCAAAAATGCCTTCAAAGGAACGCACAATCCTTTTATATACCATTCCTAAATACATAATTATACTTCATTAAACAATTATTCAAATAAATTATATTAAAACCTTCCATTTACAGGGTCAGGGTACCATACTTGAGAACAATAGTCTCCTTATATAAAAGCTTTTTCTTCACTTCTGTAGATGGATCTCTTTGAACATTTTTTTCCAAAATTGTAACCTGAATTCCCTCTGGATTTCCATTATGTTCCTGTATAAAATGCTTTTGCAAGAGGGCTTTCAAGTTCGCCATTTTTTATCTCTCACTTGCTCTTGTAACCTCAACTTGAAAGCCCTCTTGCTCTCCCTATATAAAATATTTTACAAGGGCATTTTAAAGTATACACAATACATTCTGTATCACAACAAAATCTGCCATTCACTGTAAAATATTGTCAATTAATTCCATCAAAAACCTTGACTATAAACTTACAAATAATGCATTTACCACAAGGAAATGTGCCCATCTGTATAAAGGCTTTACTTATTTTATTAACAGGGGATGAAAATTTACTATGAATTATTCCATCTGTTATATTCCTTCCTCTACTGAAGAACACAGTGGTCCTATGTAAATTAACACATTTCTTAAACTTAAAAAGAAAACCCCAACGATACTTTATAGCTTTTACAACCTGCTCACTCAACAGGTCATACGTAGTGAGTACATACATTTTCTGTTCTTTCTAAATCTTACTTTCTTCCTTCCTTTACCCCTATATTCATTATTATATTTATCTAATCTAACATCACTTTCTTTTACTCTTCGCAGAGAGGCCACTACTGTTTCTTTATTATATCCCCTACCAATAAACATCATCACAGTTTTTACCAATTTTCTTTCCAATTCCTCATTATCACTACATAACCTTTTGACCTGTAACAGTTCGCCATATGGCAATGATTTTATCAAATGAGGTGGATGGCAACTACGGCCATCCAAGAAATGAGTACCATCCTGAAATTTTGTATGTATCCTACTGCTAATCCCATTTACTAACCCCCTCTATACAAACATCCAAAAAAATTAGGGACATATAGAGGTTCATCAAATTGTAAATTTAACCTATTTTTGTGCAAGCCCTGAATAAAATTGTTCAACTCTATCATGACCACCCCTACATATAAAAAGTAAATCATCTATATATATCGATAATACTTCATAATACGTCTTTTAACAAAATCATGACTATATAAATATTCTGTTTCAAACAAGCCAATCATAATATTTGCATAAATGGGGGCAAAAGGTGCTTTCATGGCTGTTCCCCTGCAACTGACAATATAATTCTCTGTTAAACTCAAAATAATTATGCCTCAAACTAAAATCTATTAGTTTAATTATATAATAAGCAACTGGACTACTCCCGAAGGCACATTCTACAGCTTCAATTCCAAATCTATGTTTTCTGCTAGTATATAGATTTTTAACATCTACTACGAGTCAATATATCAGCTATATCTTCCCATACCCCCAAACACCAATACACAACAACCTCCTCCAACCCTCTCCCCAATAAACACAGCTTCTCATGCATCTCCTCCCAGCTTTTCCCCTATATGCTCTCATTTTATTCAAGCCACAAACTGGCCTCCTCACCTCCTATAAAACCACACTCGACACCAGTACCATCATCTAGGAATAAAAAATACTTCCCATGGTACGCACTCTCTCATTACCTATTTACTCCTAACCGCAAGAGTAACCCCAAAGATTTAAACATACTTACTCTAAACTTTAGAAGTATATGTAATAAAATAGCCTCACTGCATGCCTGGATTGATCATAATAAACCTGACATACTAGCTCTTGCCAAAGATTCTAAGGACAACCACAAGGCATTCTATAGTTGTGTCAAGAATCTAAATGGCAATGTTCAGATCTGCTCTGAGCTACAACAGAATGGCATTAAATATACTGATCCCAAATATATTGCCAATATCCTTACAGATCGATTCAGTGCCAACTTCACCCCCCCCACACACCCTAAAGGGCCCATCTCAATACCAAAAGATTGCCAGATTCCGGTAATCATGGCCACACAGGTAGAAAATGCACTCTCCAAAGCTAAGAATACAGCATCCATGGGACCAGACGACATCCCGGGCTGTGTACTACATGAACTACAAAATGAACTGGCAACTCACCTAAGTGTCATGTTTAATCATAGCCTCACCTCAAGCTTTTGCCCAATGAGTGGTGCACAGCTACAGTTATCCCACTGCACAAGGGGGGATCCATTTTGGATCCCGGGAACTATTGTCCCATCAGTCTGATGAGCCTGATCTGCAAAGCCATGGAACACATTATCGTGGAACTTGTAAACAAAGACATTGGCAACCTTCAAACAGTGGACCCCACTCAGTTTGGTTTCGTAAAGGGCTGATCTTGTCTCCTCAACCTGACTGACTTCTTCGTATCAGTCTCCAGAGCCGTGGATGAGGGTAACACGGTCCACACAGCCTATCTGGACCTCGCCAAGGTCTTCAATACCATCCCCCACTCTGGAATCATACATAAACTTACTAAGCTGGGCATTAATCCTTACATCACTCGATGGGTTGCCAACTGGCTTACTGACAGAACCCACACTGTAAAAGTAGCTGACTCAGAATCCAGCTCCAGACAAGTGACAAGCAGAGTACCTCAGGGTTCAGTCCTGGGACTGCTCTTGTTTCGCATCTACTTCTCTGAAGTACAGGCCAGCACTAAGGGACTCTGGCTAACAAAGTTCACAGATGACTGCAAATGGGAGCCATTATTGAATCTTCAAATGATGTGGATATTCTACAAAAGGGCCTTATAGAAACAGATGTTTGGTGCCAGAGCCATGGGCTCTAGCTCAATGCCAAGAAATGTATAGTTATTCCCTTTGGGAAAAACCATGTACCCATGAATTACCAATAAGTGGCAGTACACTAAACACTGAAAGTGTGATAAGGGACTTAGGGACACAGGTGGACAGTGGTCTCACCTTCGATAACCACATAGCCACAACAGTCAGGAATTTCTATGTGGCACACCTCATCACTAAGGGCTTTTCATCCAGAAAAAAGGAGGTCATTGTCCCACTGTACTCATCCTTCATTAGACCCATTATAGAGTACATCGCCCCATTTCGTATGTACCTCACAAGACATCTGCAACAACTGGAAAGGCCACAGAAATACCTCAGTAAAAGAATCACAGGCCTAAAACAGATGCCCTATGCTGACCGTCTAAAAAAAAAAAAAACTCCAGCTATACTCTGTTGCATATCGCCTACTCAGAGGTGATCTTTGCTTAACATACAAGACCATGTCAAACCCAGTGCTGTTGGACATGCTACACTTAAAGAAATCCCAATCTCTCAGAGCCACATGCTCCAGGGATCTAAACCTGGTCATCACAATGAACAAAACATGCTGGAGGGATAGGTTCCTGATGCAGAGACTTCCCATACTCTGGAATAGACTGCCCATACATATCAAACTGAGTGCCTCTTTGGTCCTCTTCAAAAGGAACCTTGACGATTGGATGGGAGATAGGAAATTCACCCCGGGGATCATGCCAGTCACCATGCTAGACAAGGGACTAGAGAAGTAGATATTCTGGGAAGAAATAGCCAGGGAATTGCTATGGCTAGGCTTATATAGGCCCTAGGGTCGATAGGTTATAGGTTCATAAGTTGGTACTAAGCTATGAAACATGGCTACACCCCAATGAAAAAGACTCCAAAATAATTCCTCCAAACTTTGCAATAACCAGAAGAGAGAGATCTAAAAAAAAGGTGGGGGGGTACCACTTCTATATCCCTCTACTCTCAACATCACACCCAACACACCAGTAATATACCCATCTTCTCCAATGCTGAAGTACTAATCTCTTTTTTGAACCTCAACATATTAACAAGAATTTGCATAATAGTATATATCCCACCAGGTAACAATATACCACTGTTGGAAGATATTTTATCCTGGACATCCCAAACAATAAACCTTGAAACAATAATCTTAGGAAATGTAAATATAGATTGGCAAACTATAGCTTCCAACTCCCCCACAAACAGTATAAATCTGTACGTTTCTTCTCAGCCTATCAATACTCCAACAAGACACAGCAAAGATCTTACCTGGCAATCCACCCTAAACTGGATCCTAGTATCCCACCCTGCCAATCACCCCTCTTCCAGTACACTGTCTAGGTCACTGAGCGATTATCTACCAGCTTACTCCCTTAGATCAAACTCCCAACAACTAAGAGTACACACTACAAAATCAGTTAGGAACTCAACTAATTTTTGTCAGCATAAATTCAACAATCTCCTACAGGAAGTAGACTGGACACCCCTTAAACAACTACCCCTTAATGATGCTGTACTACACTTTTAACACCAACTTCCTTCACATACTTAATACACTAGCTCCCATTCATATGAAAAGAATCAAAAAGAACTCTGCACCATGGCTCTCTAAGGAATGTAAACACCTGATGAAGCAAAGGGACCTTGCCAGGTCAACCTGGAAACAAAACAAAAATGAACAAAATCATGTTAATTTCAAAACGCTACGGAATAAAGTGACAAAACTAATCAACAGAGATAAGAAGTCATATTCCCAGCTTCAACTACAGAATAAAATCAACCCCAGTAAATTTTGGCACTCCATATCTTCTCTACTTAACCCTCAAAGAAATGGAGAGCACACCCTACCACATGATATCCCTCCATCGCAAATAGCCAAAAACTTTAACAAGCACTTCATAAAATCAGTTTTGGACCTACTAAATAACACCTCTAATGCTGGACACCCTCCCACCCTTCAACCTATTCAGACGCCAACCCCAGACTATCAACTACTTCTAACCCTGCCATTAACCCCCCCACTCAATAAAAGGTCATACAAACCCCATTCTCATTTCAGCCCATACCCACTGACACCATTAAGAAACTGCTACAAAAACTAAAACTCTGCTCTACCTCAGCTGACAGTCTCCCACCATACGACCTAAAACTGGCTGCTAACTCAGTTGCCTACCCAATCAGTATCCTTATAAATAGGCCTTTATCTGAATCAGACATACCTACCATATGGAAACAATCTCGCATCCCCCATCCACAAAGGAGGCAACTCTTGTGATCCATCCAACTTCTGTCCTATATCCATCTTGTCACCAGTATCCAAAATCCTCGAGAGGGGTAGCCATCAGCAGGTAATGCAATATCTATTGCAAAACAATCTTAACAAAAACCCAACATGGCTTCCAACCTAGCCACAGCGCAGCTACAGCCCTATTATCTTTTACAGACATTGTAAACAAGGCCAGAGATGCAAGATGCCATACAGCCTCAGTATTCCTAGATCTCTCCAAGGCCTTTGACACCGTCTCACCCCTTACTTTTGAACACACTGTCTAACTTAGGCTTCTCACATAACACAGTAAAAGGGTTTCAGAGCTATCTCAAGGATCGTAAACAAGCAGTGAAATGGTCCAATGAACTCTCACCCTTTCTCCATAACCCTACTGGAGTCCCTCAAGGCTCCATCCTAGGACCCCTACTCTAACATTTTCACAAACAACCTTCACACTGCCTCTCCCCCTAGGACCCTCATTCAATACGCTGATTCCACCATAATCTGCACTGCTCAATCAGTAAAAGAACTACTTTCAAAAACTCAACAGTCCTTTACTGCAGTCAAATCCTGGCTAATAAATGCCCAACTCTTTCTTAATCCAAAGACGACAAAACTAGTACTCTCATCCCAAAAACACCTCCCCTGTTCACTGATCATTTCAACATCCTTGCGTTTGACAACACTGTCACAAAAATAGTGCAGAAAACCAAACTTCTAGGTGTTATCATTGACAAACTTTCGTTGGACCCCCATATACAGCAACATATAAAGAAAAGCTATGTTTTTTTGGGACACTATCTACATAATGTATGGTGAGAGTGACTATTATTGCCTGTAATGTTTTAACTCTATAGAATTGTCTAAACGTGTAGTAATACACTGCAACATCTTGTAACATAGTTTGTTCTTTCAACTTATTTTTTTGTATAGCATTTCTAATGTAATCTTTATTGTATTGGATTATACTGTATTTGTATTGTACTGTATGTGGAGCTTTTCTCCCCGGGTCTCTGCTGAAAATGGGTTCTGCAGACCAAGTCAGACCACTCCGGTAAACAAATGTCAAATAAAATAAATAAAATACATCTTCCTTCCATTCTAAATCCACTACCTTATTCAAAAAGTCAAAGGTATCTCTCACGTATGATTTTTATTTTTATTTTACATTTGTTGACCGGGATAGTCTGACTGGATGCATGTCCATTTTCAGCGGAGGCCCGGGGAGAAAAGCTCCAAGGGTAAGCAGATACAGCATTACATAATACCAGCATTACATATTACAAACAGATTATTTACAGAGATTACATAAGTAAGCAAGTTAAACAAGTTCCACAGGTTAAAGTTAGTCCTGAGCACAAGTCAGGATTAAATTAAATTACACAGTAAACTGGTTAACAGATTTTTACACATTCGAGTTAGCCAGGCTTGATACATTGACATAGCCAGTTAAGTGACAAATGTTGTTTGAGTCTAGTTTTAAATTGACCTAAGGTGGAAAGTAAGGTAATATCAGCTAGAAGTGAGTTCCAGGATCTACTTCCAGAGTTTGCAAAGAGAGAATCACCGGCTGTGTTATTAATTTTGCTAGTCTGAATTAGTAGTTTGTTAGAGGATCGAAGCGGTCTAGGATTGTTATAGGGGGTGATAATATTTTTAAGTGCAAGAATATTGTCCGGATTATAGAGGATTTTATAGGCCATAATCAGTTGGTTATACTGGATTAGGCTAGGTAGTTCAAGACAACCAAGCTGATTTAGATTGATGCAATGATGTGTCCTAAAAGGCAGCCCAGTGGCAAACCTGGCAATGTGGTTGTAGCAAACTGAGAGTTTGTTAAGGACAGTCTTGTTCAAATTCAAGAGTAGAGGGGATGCATACAGAAGGGTTGAAAGAAGGTGAGAGCGAGCTATGGCAATTTTAGCTGGAGGGGTTAGGAAGGCTTTTATTCTGTAAAGTGACCCTAGTTTTTTATTGATGGTTTTGATAGTTTGGTTAACATGTAGGTCAACTTTGAGATTGTCTATGATGACACCTAATAGTTTTGTAGATGGGTCAGGGGAGATTATTGTGCCATCATTTGATTTTATGGTAAAGGTGAAAGTGGTAGACCTACGTGTTGGTGAAAATAACAGCATTTTAGTTTTTTGGGGATTTAGGATCAGACGATGTTCAGAAAGCCAGTTTTCTATTGTATTAAAGGTGGTCTGGGTAGCTGACCATAACTCTACTGGAGATGTGGCTGAGCAAATCAGAGTAGAGTCATCAGCATATTGGATACAGCTGACTTTTGGGATGACAGTATAAATGGTTGGTTGCCTTTTTACTATTGGCAATGAATAGTTATGCAAAAATATTCCAATTTTATTAAGAAAATAGTTACATGCTAACAATATTGGTGTGTGGGGTGGGGGGTGTCATGAATATTTTTATGTACTTTGGGGAGGCAGTAAAAGGTGGCCATCTCACCTGCCTTTATGTTAAATTTTCTATTAAAATCATCCCCTGAAAAATAAACTAATCTCCAACTTTTTTTTTTTTTTTTTTTTTTTTTTTAACAATTCTTGATATTTCAATATTGCTTCCTTATACTGTTCCATATTACTTCTCAAACTGTGGTATTCTCCAAGTGTTCATAACACATCTTTAAATACTGTTTAAAATGTAATACTACAATTTTATTTCCTTTAGCAGCAGGCTTGAATACTGTTTCCTCATTTGTCAGGTCTTGAAGGGCTTTCCATTCTTGTTTAGTTAAATTATATTCTGTTGTATCTTTATTTTTTTATAAAATCACAAAACAAACATGGACTCAACTGAAATTCAGCATAGACGAAAACTGCTGCACCCCATCAAGTACAAACTGTGGAATAAACTGTTTTTTATATGACACACTACTAGTGTCAAGCTGGCAAACATTCAAAACTCCATCCTCATCTATGTCAGAAACATATAGAAACTTTCTTTTGTTTCATCTGACTCATTTAAACACAGATAATTTGAAACATTTAAACTATCACTCTTGTTAAAAAAAAATCAGTTTTGCTTAAACTATTGTCTGTTTCAACGCTATCCCTCTTCTGTTTCAACCCTGTGCTTCAACTCCAATGGATTCTCATCCCTTCCTGCTGTAATAACTCCTTTTCTCTCTTTCCAGCCATCTACAGCTAAATATCCTGCAGGAATACCGTTGTATGTCCCCACAATCTGGAGAAACTACTGGTCAGTCCCACCAACAAGTTACCAACTGCAACAGAATTTTAAATTAAATTTAGTGCAGTGTATGTCCAATTTTTCTTGTTTCTCCCTAAAACTAGTCCGTCAATGGTGTACACACTGGTTGGGCCTTGGGTAGCTCAGTCCTTCCCCACTCCTTTACATTTTTCTGCTACTTTCTACTGCTACCCTTTCCCCTAATAGTGTATGGTATACTAACAGCCATAGTTCTCCCTGATTTTTGAGTGCAATATATATTGTAAACTCTGAAACACCAATAAAATATTAACCCACACTACCATCAGTCCCAGCCTGCTTAATTCAACGTTTTTTTACACCATTATTAAACTAGGTTTCAAACTACTGACTTTAGCTGATTGATTGGTTTTCTTCTACAAATCAGTTGGACCGTGTTTCTACCCACTCCGTTCGCCCTCGCTATGCTCAGGCTCACTCCGCTCCCTTACCCTACCCCCATTCTCACTCACCCTCATACCAATTACTTTTATACTTTCTTAAGCCCCTCCCTTTCCTGTCAGTACCCCAAAGCCCACTTACCTAAACTACTATCCTCCCACTCACGCCACCCTACCCATCTACCTTGTTACCATCTAGCTTCCTCAACTATAGTACCACCATCATTCCCTAACATGTACTATACTCTAAAACTCAGCTTTGCCTTAATCACCCTTACCTCTTTTCTGCTTTTACTGTCCCACAACACCTCCCAACTTAATATATTCCAATCCCAAACTACAACCTTTTCCACATCACCGATTGCACCCTATAATAATACCAATAGCTTCTCTGACATCTTGCCCTCTTTATTCAACTTCAATACTTGCCACCTTACAAAGATTAAATCCTTTGCCATTATAATTAAACTAAAATTAACCTACAACCCCCCAACACAGGCCTCTCTTTATGACTCTACTTCCCTCCATAATTTCATATCTTTACCAGGCCCTCTCTCTCTAATGTGGTGACATTCGCCCTAACCCCAGACCTAACAATCATTTTGCCCAAAACCTTTCTCCTAGTGCCAAGAATCTCTGATTTATGACAATTAATGCACATAGTATCTAACAAAACCACAGAATTCCATGCCTTGCTCTCTCACTACTCCCCACATATTGCAGCACTCACAGAGACCTGGCTAAAACCACATATTACAAACACTGACAATCTCTCCAGGATATAACATATATAGAAATGACCAGGTGGATAAAAAAGGTGGAGGTGTCACTTTAATCTACAGTGAGACTTTAGATATCCCTCCATATAACAAATCTATACCAACATTTGGAAATATGGAATTATTATTAACTAACCTTCACATCAACAACAGAAAACAAATGTGTATTGCTGTACTTTATATTCTCCCAGGACAAAATGTAACTTCTCTGGAAGATCTATTATCCTGGTCCACCATCAACATATCAAATGAAACCATCATTCTTGGAGACACAAATATAAACTGGCAAACTCTCACCTCTGACACCGCAGTAAATAGTATCAACTTGCACAGGTTTACTCAAGTCATCTCTGACCTTACTTGTATGGTAAAAAAAACAGAATCAACCCTAGACTGGGTACTCGTCTCACACCCTCAAAAATTCACCAAGGCAGGGACCCTACCCAATACTTTTAGTGACCATCTTCCCGCATATACTCAAAACCAAAACTCAAATAGACAAACTCCACACTCTGAGAACTACTAGAAATCTTACCCACTTCAATGAACAACTATTATTAGAGACTCTAAAAAGCCATAAAATGGTCCCCTACCAAATTTCTCCTACTAGATGAAGCTATCAACTACTTCAATAAAGTCTTTCTAGATATTCTAGACAGTCTTTCCCCCACACGTACCAAAAGAATAAACCCTAACCACACCCCATGGCTAACTAAACAACTACTTACCTCCAGGAATAAAGCTTGGAAGGAATGGCATAAAAACAGAAGCCCACAACTTGAACTCAAATATAAACAACTCCGTAACAAGGCCAAAAAACAAGTCATTAATGATGAAATTAAACTTGTAACGCAAAAAAAAAAAATGTTCTGGAACTCCATTTCCTCTCTCCTAAATCCTGGTACCCAACACAACCCTTCCCCAGCAACAGAAAAAGACCTTCAAGAAATTGCCCAAGCTTTCAACTCTCATTTTATTGAAACTATCCACAAACTTGTTAATGATTTCTCTGCACAGACAAAAGTACAACTTGCAACATAAATGATACACCTTCAAACCACTCCTCCCTCAACAATTGTAACTTCAACAGCCCATCCATGCCACTATTTACATTACAACTAGTATCCACCTCTCTAGTTCGCAAACTGCTCTCAAAGCTAAAACCATGCTCCCCTCCTCTTCCAATGGCCTCTTAGCTGAATACCGAAAACTTGCGTCAGACTCTACAGCTCTTTCAGTTAGTATTCTTATTAACCAATCGAGCTCCAAATCTGTATGTCCCACAACTATAGAAAAACTCAATTATAAGGTCCCTTCACAAAGTTGGTAACACCAGTGACCTAACTACCAGTCCATCTCCATAATTTCACCTTTATCAAAAATTCTGGAAAAGTGTATTAATTATCAACTACTAAAATATCTCAGACAATAACCTACTTGCACCCACCCAACAAGGTTTTCGGCCAGCACACAGCACAACAGCTGCCTGTCATTTACCAACACTGTATACAAAGGTCTTGATGCTGGCCTACTAACACCAGTAATCCCACTAGACCTATCAAAAGCTTCTGATACAGTGTCCCACTCAAAATTACTTTTCCAACTTGAGACCATAAACTGCTCCTCCCACACACTAACCTAGTTCCACAACTATCTACATAACAGAAAACGGTCTGTTAGATGGCAAAGCAAGCAATTCAACTACCTAGTCAATAGAACAGGCATTCCCCCAAGGATCTATTCTTGGACCCTTGCTTTTTAACATATTTATTAATAATCTCCATAAAGCATCCCTGCAGAGTACACTCATTCAATATGCAGACAATTCAACAATAATTACATCCTCTAACAATGTCTCAGATCTCCTAATGTTAACACAGAATGCTTTTACTTCCATTGAATCCTAGCATAACAAAGCTCAACTGCTACTTAATCCCCCCCCCAAAAAATAAAATCAAAGCTATTGCTCTTCACTACCAAACCTCTAATTCCAGACTTTAAAATATTCTCTCAAAATAATACAGAAATTGAAATCGTAAAAACAGCTAACTACTTGGCATCACTACTGATGACAAACTAACCTTTGAAAATCATACACTCAATCAAAAATACCCACTTTAAGCTGGGCAAACTCTATAGGCATAAACTCTACATGGAGAAGTCTACCAAGCTTAAACTAGCTAATAGTCTACTTCTACCCTCCCTCCTCTCTGGTAGCCCCATTTTTACTGACCTACACACACATCTCTCCTGAACAAGATACAGTCATGCCACTACAAAATAGCTAAGTTTGTCTCCAACATGCCAACTCGCACACATCACAGCCTGGCCATTAAATCTATAAACTGGTTTGAGTTCCCTCACTATCTATATTACTCCCAACTTACTCTGACCCACAAACTATTAAATAATCCAAACTATTGCCCATCCCTTCAAACTTTAATACAAACACACATCTCTACTCAGCAGCTTAGGTCCACAAATAAATAACTTCTAACCATAACTAAACCCAACAGAAGAGCTGGACAATCTATTCACATGCCGGTGCCAAACTTCGGAACACACACCCTCTCTCTATTACCCAACTAGACTCAATCACAAGATTTAAACTTGCACTAAAAGAACACTATCTTAATAACATAATCAAACCACCTTAAATATTTTGGGCCACTACTTAAAACATACTTTTATTAACTGAATATAGCTGCAATCTGCACTGTCTTTGTATCCAATCTCTCTTTCTTTATTTCTGTGACCTAATAAACAGAACTGCTTTTTCTTACTTGAGAATATAGAAACAAAATTACTCAAATTTTAATTCTCCAGGTTTAATATATTGTATTGTATACCTCAATATACTGTATTTGTTTTTGTATTTCCACTTTAATATGCACTATGTAACAAACTTATCCTACCAGTTTTTAACTTTAGGTTATATTCAATGCTTCTGTGACTGCATGGAGCTTTTCTCCCCGGGCCTCCACTAAAAATGGGTCATCTGGGCCCAGTGGACTTTTCTGGTCAACAAATGTCAATAACATAAATAAAAGCTGTGACTTCCTAATTAAACAAAACATGTCTCTCTTAACCATATGTAATCTAGGCATGACTGTGGGAATAAACGTTAAGCCACAAGTACTGCTGTTTCGCAGTCACTCAGAGCATATCCTGATAAATTTACACATTCATCATTTACACAATTTGGCAGACAATCATTAAGAGTGGCAGTAATATTAGCAACAGTCTCTACAGTCATAAAATTAGTTCTTTTGTACATTTGCTGTTGCTGTTCCACCCTGTAATTTCCATTATTCGAATATAATGGGCATTACATAAAAGAAAAAAGCTTATATATAAGGAGACCACTTTTATCCTTAAGTATGGTACCCTGACCCCTGCTGGTATGAATGTTGACTAATTGGAAGGTTTTAATACAATTTAATTGAATAATTCTTTAATGAAGCACAATTATGTATTTAGGAATGATGTATAGAAGGATTTTGTGTGTGTGTGATTTTAACTCCTCTGAAGGCATTTTTACTGAGGCACTAGAGGTTTTAATAAATCAGTTTTTAGGCCTTTTGGATGCTGTTTTTTTGTCAGATTTGATATTTCCATCCTTCTCTGAAAGAAGTGCAGTTCTACGTGCACCTGAAGCCTGCTTTGCTATTAGTACAGTAATCTCCAGGAGAGACAGAAATACCTGTTCCTTTAGTAGGCACTGAACCAAAACAATGGAAGGAATAGAAAGGCACTATGAAAATCATGGCATGTTTCCTCAAATCCTAAGTGTGTTTAGTGATGTAAACTCTACTAGTGAGAACAAAATAAGGATTAGTAGCAAATACAGTGAATTGGGAAGTCCTGTACAATATTAGTGCAGATGCCAAAAATGGCGAAGACAATGTAGAAAATGAAAATAAATGACCACTGATGTCCACAGTCAAGGCAAAAAGCTGTCAGATTACTGGAAGAATAACACATGCTAATACATGGTAATATGACTACAACATAGTAAAATGAGGCCAATGGCTATGTTGAAAATATACTAGGATGCGTGCCATATATACAAATGAAAGATGGAACAAAAAATGTGGATTTACTCCTATATGTTAAGGATGAGTTTCAAAGTACCAGGTAAAATGAGTACACAAGGAGAAAAGGAGGTACTTACAAATAGAAATGGCATAATCCATTCTTCATATGAATAATATGAAGAATCTCTCCTCAAGACACAGAAAAATACAAGAAAGTTAGTGCCCTACATATAAAAGAAGGCGAGCATTACGGATGGAAAATTTAATATATCTGACATTGAATGATTCCTGGTATCATCCACATCTAAGACTAGGATAATTCTTAATGCCAAACAAGAGGCAGGACTCAGGTGGCAATACTTCAGTCATACTCATGTAACTTAAAGACAAATCTATTCACCAGTACCATGCATATTTAAAGGTAACATCTGATAACACTAGTGATCGGTGTTCCTCGTGTCAAAAGTTGGATGATTTGCTTACCATTGTTAGAAGTAAATCTAGACTTGATTGCACTTGTGCATTTGGCATGGCTTGGAGAGCTGTTTTATATATTGACTGGACTGCTGAACTAAATAATGTTAGGCATAGAACAAATAAACACATTTAGGAAATGATGCATCTATTTTCTGCAAAGATCATTCAATCCCTATGAAACACGATGCCTCTGACAACTTTGGAATCCTGGAGGCAAGTATTCAGCAATCTGTGGATCCAGTTTGTTTAGAAGGAAACAAGAAAGAAAGGAAGAAGTTCATAACAAATAACAAGGAAGGAAAATAAACTCATTAATGACTGTAAAGGAAAGAGTACGTAGTGAAAAGGACACTGCTTTGATATGTAACACACAGGTTACAGGCAATGATGATATTTTTATATCAGAAAACCTTCAGTCTACAGAAAAAGGCATCATTTTTCCAACAGAGAAGGTGGAAAAAAAGAGGCAAAGGGCAGGTGAAAAGGAATAAATCAAAATTGAACGTGTAAGGATTGAAAAACATTATTGTAAGAAAAAAGAGACAGATGCTGACTACATGGCTCAAGCTGTGGATTTACAATACAAGCTAGATAGAGCAGATATTATTATATTAGAAGCTGAAGATTTTTCAGAGCTGGCCAGCAAAAATATTCTTGTAATTGCAGATTCAATTATTACAGGAACGGATACTTACAGTTGCAGGGATGACAATGAATACTGAATAGTGCTATGCTTGCCAGGAGCAAAAATAGAAGATGTGAGACAAGCCTTGGAATGCCTTAATGTAAAGTAGTATGGATCTGTTTTTATTCATGTTAGTACAAATGACATCACCTAAAAGGATTCTCTGTTAGTAGGGAATGGAGGTTAGATAGTATAGCTTGCACTGGTGTTGGGATGCATTTTTCACAAATCATCTAAGAAAGGATAGTCAAGCTCACTGTGAATGAAAAGATTTTTTGGGTAAATACCTACATGGAAAAAATGTCCTGTTTTAAAAATAGAAATGCATAGAGCATTCATGCCTAGTTTTGGGCATACATGTTCAGATAGGATGTTGTACATTTGTCGAGATCAGGGAACAGAAATTTTGCAGCAGATATTTTGCAGTATTTGGCAAACACTAGGCAGGATTTTTGCCAGGTCGAAAATTTAACAGTTCACAGATAGCAAAATTTGATGCATCTCTGATGGTTGTTAATGCTAGGAGCATTAATATAAAAAGTTTTTTTTATTTTATTTATTTATTTTACATTTGTTGACCGGGTTGGTCCAACTGGATACATGTCCATTTTCAGTGGAGACCCGGGGAGAAAAGCTCCAAAGAACAGAGGTACATAAACAAATATAGTGACATAACTTAGGTAATTGAGACAGGTAACATTAAAATACAAAATATAACAGTAGGTAATAGTATAAAAAATTCAATTAGTGATATCAGTTAGTAAAGATGGATAATTAGGGCTACATAGTGGACCCTTAAAGTTAAGGGCTGGGTGGAGGCCTAGGTAGGCCAGGTTGAGCTGGGAGCCTGAGCTATTAGTCTGGATTAGAGCATGGACATAGCCATTGTGATTTTAATAGAGCTCGGAGTTGACTTTTGAATTGGTGGAGAGTGGGTATAAGTCTAAGGTTGCTTGGGAGGGCATTCCAGGGTTTGCCAATGGAATTGGCATACAGAGCTTCACCACCGAGTTAGTAGATTTAATGGTTAACACTTGAATACTTTTGGATGACCTAAGGGATGTTAGATTGGAGTAGGGGTAAGTATATTGTTCAGTGAGGGAGTTTTTCAGGATGTTTTATAATTTTGAATGCCTCTGTAAGTTGGTTGAGTTTGAGGATGTTGGGCAATTCTAGCCATCCCAGTGTTTTTAGATTTAGGCAGTGATGGGTGCGGTAGGGCAGCCCGGTAATGAATCTGGCTATGTGGTTATAGGTAGTGGATAGTTTATTAAGCTCTTTCTTGTGAAGGAAGGAGAATATTGGGGAGGCATAGAGGAGTGTGGATAGGAGGTGGGTACGGGCAATGGTTAGTTTGGTGTGGGGGGTTAAGAATTTCTTTATTTTATACATGGACCCAAGTTTCTTAAGTGATTTAATGGTCTGGTTTACATGGATGTCAAATCTCAGTTTGTGGTCTATTGTCACTCCAAGTAGTTTGGTGTGGGTGACAGGATAGATTTTGGTACCATTATTAGAGGACACAGCGAAGGTTGAGGTGGGGGTATAGGGAGGATCCGTTCCGTATGAAGTCGCTGGGGTGGGGTAGAATAGAAGCAATTTGGTTTTGGTTGGATTAAGTAGGAGTTTTAGATCTGAGAACCATTTTTCGACAATAGAAAAGCAGTTTTGGGTTGTGACTTGGAGTTTGGTGAGAGAGTCGTCTGAGCAGATTAGGGTGGAGTCATCCGCGTATTGAATGCAGGTGGCTCTAGGGAGGATAGAGTGTAGACCATTAATAAAGAGGGAGAAAAGAAGGGGACCAAGAATAGATCCTTGGGGAACACCGATGTTAGTGGGGAGTAGGTCTGAAATCCTGTTTTGCCACTGTACCGCCTGTTTTCTGCCGGAGAGGTATCGTTAAACCAATTTATGGTAGTTTTGCTAAGATTAAAGGTTTCCAGTGTATGGAGCAGCTGATTGTGGTTGACCATATCGAAGGCTTTCGATAGGTCTAGAAAAAGCGCGGAGGAGATTGATTTGTTATTCCGGTTGAGGTTAATTGAATCAACAAAGGAGAGGAGAGCCGTGGTTGTGCTATGATGGGGGCGGAAGCCGTGTTGGGTGTTGGACAGGAGGTTGTTTTGTATGAGGTGGGTAATGAGTTGCTTGTGAATGCAGCGTTCCAAAATTTTAGATAGGGGGGAGAGTATGGCTATGGGTCTGTAGTTTGTTGTGTCAGTGGAGGACCCTCCTTTGTGGAGAGGAATGATATACGAGATTTTCCAGATTGAGGGAATAGAGGCTCAAGCGATTGACCGTTAATTAAGATTGATACAGGGTAGGCTATGGCATCAGAAGCTATTTGTAAGTATTTGGCTGGGAGTAGGTCAGCCGCTAGGGTGGTTGGTTTAAGTTTCTTCAGGAGGGTACGAATGTAGTAGGTGGAGGTGGGTTGTAAATTGAAGGCAGTTTGAGTGGGGTAGTTGGTTGGGGTTGGAGCCACGGGGATGAAGTAAGCTGACTAGCGAGGGACTGGATGGACTCAGTAAAAAAGGAATTAAAAGAGTTAGCTATTTCACTTGGATCTTTATCCATGAGTGTTTCGGGTGGGGGTAGTGGATTTGCCTGGATGGAGGAGGTGATTGAAACCTGCCCAGAATTTTTTGGGATTATTTTGATGTTTGTCTTGTAGGTGACAGAAATATTGTTTTTTGTCAGACATAACGGCTGCTTTGGTTGAGTTTCTAAGCTGAAGAAACTTGATGCGATCTAGAGGGGTTTTTGTGGTTCTCCATTTGTTCCAGGCCTGATCTCTGAGTTTAATTTTAGTTTTAGTATCTTTAGATAGCCAAGGTGCGATACGTTCCTTAGTTCTAATAAGTCGCTTAGGAGCGTGAGAGTCAAGTATTTTGAGGAAGGTGTCATTAAAGTATGACACGCTCTGATCTAAGGGTAGAGTTTTTAGGATGGACCAGTTACATGCATAGAGGTCTTCAAGAAATTGATCTGGGACAAAATTCTTGTTGTTCCTAACTAGTCTGGTGAGGGGGGGGTTTGTAGTTGAGCATTTGTGTTTAATAATAAAAGTGATAAGGTGGTCGCTAAGGTCGTTGGGGAGGGTCCCTGAGGTATAGTTTGAAGGATCCTTGTTAGTAAGGATCCAATCTATGATGCTCTCCTTTTGTTGGGCATGTCCAATTCTAGTGGGGGAAAGAATAAGTTGGGAAAATCCATGTAAGTTAATGGGGAGTGGATTTAGTTGGGAGGAGTGGAGAGACCAGTCGATGTTAACATCTCCTAAAATAATCGTTTCCCGGGGATAGAAGGCGGAAAGCCAACTAAGAGTTTGTTCTAAGTATTCAGCATTGTTGCCTGGAGGGAAATAGATGACTATGAGATTAATACTTTTTTGGTTGTTTAGGGATAGCTTTAGAGCAAGCAATTCCTGGTTATGGACTTTTGGAGGTTGGGGTGGATTCCTAGTGATATTCAAGGAGTTCTTGAACATGACAGCTATTCCACCACCCTTTCTAGTAGTTCTGTCGGCTCTGAGGATATTATACCCAGGTGGGATGACTTCCTCATCCTTAGTGCTGGGTTTGAGCCAAGTTTCTGAGAGACACATGATGTCAGGGTGGGTTGCAAGCAGAGCATGCAAGTTGTGTACTTTGTTATTAATACTTCTTAGGTTAAGGTGAAGCATACGTAGGGAGCCTGCTAGGCTACTAGCAGCATTCAGGGGGTTTGGGTCAATGTTAATGGTGGGGCCTGGGTTAGGGTGGATATCACCATCTTTTGTTATGGATTTTTTTAAATAATCAAGTATTCTTTGGAGTTTCATTAGTAGTTTAAGATGTTCCCTTGTTGAGGATATTTTCGGGTACCAGAGAGTAGGGTGGATACTGTTGGAGCACGCATTAATAGCAGGGTGATGAGAGGGTTGAATGACATTGGAGGTGTCATGGGAGTGCAGGGAGGTCTGACCATTAGGGAAGTAGGCGCCTGCTGGGTCTAGGGTTTGGTACCTAGTTACCAGATAGGATAAGATAAGTAGTAATATTGTGAGGGGGAAGGTACTAAGAGCGTTTTTATCCATGGTGAGGGGGGGGATTGGTAAGTGGTATTAGCTGGGGGAACTACCTTGCTGCAAATTGGTGTGTAACAGAGCAAGGAGGAGGGAGGAGGGAGTGACAGTGGGAGGGGAAAAAGGGGTGGGCGGACTGGAGGAGTAGACTTTGTAGTGAAGACTGGTGGAGAAGTGGAAGGGAGTGGTACAGGGTGAGGGACAGTTGTAATTGGATGGTGGTAAGGGGGATGGGCTTAACGACCAATAAATGTAGAGGTAGTGGGGGCGGGTGGGAATAGGGGGCAGGGAGGAGCGCGGAGCGAGCCCAAGCGTAGCGAGGGCGAAGCGGAGCGGGGATTACACCACAGGGATTTCCTTAGGTCTTAAGGTGACCGTATGGTTTATATATACTTTATTTATGATTTTAATATAAAGTAAGTTCTGTTTCGTAGAAAGTAAGTGTATAAAACACTTTTAGGTTGGGCGGTTCATTACCTTGAGCAACTATTAGGTGTTTTGTTTTACAGTCAATCACAGATGGTTAAATCTTTGTAGTGCATTCGCACTTGGAGTGGTCTTCTCAGGTCGCGGTATGTTGGGGAGCCCGCGGAGTGTTATTAGCTTGGGGGGCTGTCTAAAGTAGAGATAATGAAAGAAGGTTATTGTCGTTAGTTTAAAATAGTCTTAGTTTTGGTAAGAGACATAGGAAGGCATAAACATCAAATTGCACGTTTCAAACTGCTTTAACATTAGTGAAAAGCACGTGTACAAATAAACGCTACAAGGCAAAAGCAGCTGTACAAATCAACGCTACAAAGCAGCCAGTCTATCAGGGAGAGCGTGCTCCCAAGCCAATTACAAACTGTAAGATCTGTTAATTCAACTTACAACAAAAGATAGTGGTACTCAGATAAAAGTAATGGCTTTCAACATAAGAGTAATGGCTATCAACAAAGATGCAGCAGGGTTCAAACTTAGGTTGAGCGTGCTCAGTTAACAACACGCACGCTTTAAGCAGTACACTAAGCAGAGTACTATGCCCAATTTAACATTTGTTCAGTCCAACATCTCAGTAACAGCAAGGTTATAAATGCAGCAGTTCAAAATCACAGTAACAACAAGGTTATAAATGCAGCAGTGTACAGCTTAGGATGAGCATGCACTACAATCAACACGCTCGCGTTTAGCAGCGTTCTTAAGCAGAAATAAAAAGCTCAAGTAGACATCAATACAGTGTAGTACTCAGTTACAGTAAAGTTGCGTGCTCTACAAAGCGAGCTCTAAATGAGTACAATGTAAAATGCAAACAAATACTCTTAGTTTCTCCGTTTAAAATGGGAGATGCAGCAAGGTAGGAATTGGTTTACAACCTACCCTAATGCTGGAAGAAGCGCCCGTGGAGCATACTGGTCTAGCCCAATACTTTTCCCTTAAGCAACCGTAGAGGCGGAAATACCACAAGGGTGTAATGAAACCTCGCGGGGATTACACCACAGGGATTTCCTTAGGTCTTAAGGTGACCGTATGGTTTATATATACTTTATTTATGATTTTAATATAAAGTAAGTTCTGTTTCGTAGAAAGTAAGTGTATAAAACACTTTTAGGTTGGGCGGTTCATTACCTTGAGCAACTATTAGGTGTTTTGTTTTACAGTCAATCACAGATGGTTAAATCTTTGTAGTGCATTCGCACTTGGAGTGGTCTTCTCAGGTCGGCGGCGGTATGTTGGGGAGCCCGCGGAGTGTTATTAGCTTGGGGGGCTGTCTTGAGCAACTATTAGGTGTTTTGTTTTACAGTCAATCACAGATGGTTAAATCTTTGTAGTGCATTCGCACTTGGAGTGGTCTTCTCAGGTCGGCGGCAGTATGTTGGGGAGCCCGCGGAGTGTTATTAGCTTGGGGGGCTGTCCTAATGCTGGAAGAAGCGCCCGTGGAGAAAATTTGCTATGCTCCCACAAGATTGATGTGGTAATTGTTTGTAAAGGATGGTTAAAGAACAATGACTGGAAACCAGTTCTGTCAGGGTATAAATGTTTTTACTGTAACAGACATTCTAACAAAAAATCAGATGGAGGTGTTAAATGGTAGGGATTAAAGATAGCTATGAGACCATTAATTATTACATGGTTCAGTGATAACACCACTACTATAGACTGTGTATCTGTAACAATAAAGACATCCCTGGAAAATAACAATTGTTGGAGTGTATAAACCACCAAAGTCAAGTGCAGATAGAGGAATTCATATAATTCTTGCATAAAACACAGGAGGGAAGAATATTAGCTGGGGACTTAAATTTACCAGAAATAGACTTGAATAGTATTGATTCAACAATGTTAGTAAGGAAATTATTCACAGCGTATATTCAGGAACAATAAGATTGTAAAAAAAAACCTACCAGGGGACGGAACATACTAGACATTGTGTTCCCAAAGAAATTACTGTAACTTCAAGTCAAGTTTTATCACCACTGATGTACAGTGATCATGGGGTTATAAAGGTTAATTTGTTGCTAGATAATTCTGCCAAACTGAAATCTAAGCCAATGCACAGAAGGTTAATTACAGATTATATGGAAGCAAAATAGTCACTATGTAAAACTAAATGGAGTGAGGTGTTCAGTGGAAAAGCTACAGATGGAATGTGGAAAGTTTTGAAAGAGAAACTGAGTGCAAAAAAATAAAAAAAATGTTTAACATCAGGATCTGGGCATACATCAGGGGGATATATTTCCATAAGAACAAGATATCTGACTGAGGTGATAGACAAAAAATATAAGAAATGGAAGAGAGGTCAAACTACAACTTTAAAAAGTGCAACAAACAAGCTGGGTTAATATCCTAAGAACTGCAGGGTGCACTAAGCAGTTAGATATGAAAGAGGGAGTAACTTAAGCCACTAATTTTAAAAGAGCAAGATAGATTAGAAGGTGGTGCTTTGTATTCTGGTTCTATGGAATACAGTGCAATGGCCGATAAATTTAAATAGCTAAAAGGTAGTGAGATTTCACAAAATGATAATTTTGTGCTTACTCACAATAGACAATGAAAGAGGAGAGGGAAGGAGATATGTTATCAAATTAACATAAGGGACAGGCAGTCAGAAAGACAATTTAGTTTAAAAACGCAACAGCACCAGGGTGGGAGAATGGAGAAATCAATTTCTGTTTAACTCGCAAGAGAAACAGCTGTTATTTTTCTAGTTTAAGTATGCAGTTAAAAGCGGAATACAAGTAAAACGCATTGTAAATAAAATAAATCTCAGTACCTCATTAACCCTTTTTAAGTGCAACCTGGATAACTGGATGGGAAACAGAAAATACACCCCTGGAATTCCAACTGTGTCCCTGCTGGACAGTGGCATAGGGTGCTGACTTGTTGGAACATTGGCTGAATTCTTGGCTACACTTGTAAAGGCCTCAGGGCCAATAGCCTAGTAATTTCCTATGACAAACAGATTAAGCATAGTATGAGACAAGATCAAGACAAATTTGAAGAAAATTTATATAAAGATTGAGCATAATAGGTAACCTTTTTATAGATAAACAAAATGTGAAAGTAGACGACACACAAATTGATAAACTGCGTGCAAATTCTAAAATTTATTCTCAGACACAACAGATTATAGATATATTTACAAAATCTTATGCAAAACAGTTTGGCTCCACAAAAGGGGTGATAAGTTGTCCAAGGGACATCTAGGTAACTCCAGATACTGGAATCAAATTAGATTACATTGAAAAGGCACTGCGCAAACTGGATCCAAACAAAGCACAGGGAGAAGATGGAATTAGTAATAATAACCGGAGAACACTTCAGCAAGAACTTACAGTACCATTATATCTATTATTCACTAGGTCATATAAATATGGGAAGATTCCTCAAGATTGGAGACATGCGCTTATTAAGCCTGTCTTTAAGGGAAAGGGGAGCAGGACAAACCCAAAGTCATCCAGACCGTTAAGTCTACTTTCATGTTGTGGAAAAATAATGGAGAAGGTAATATTGGGAAAGTTATTGTCAGAACTGGATAGGGTGGGACTTCAAATCATATCAGCATGCATATGTTGAAAACGGATCCATTACCACCTGTAACATGATGTTCTATAACAATATAACAGCAGCTATGAATGAAAAATTATGGTGTAATTTATATAGATTTAACTTCAGCATTTGACAGGGTCATACACAAAACACTGATCAATAAATCAGCGTAAGTAGGTAATGATGTACTCTTGATAAGATGGATAGCTGCATGGCTTACAAATAGGACATGGCAAGCATCACACATTAACTGGTACTGCATCTGGACCTGGGGTTTTCAAGTTGGAGGCTTTCTTAACTTTTGGTTAAAACTATTAACATCTTTGCACAAGGATTTAGTCATGAATAAGAACTATTTATATGCGCATCCCAAAGAGACCCCACACTGGCTAACAACAGACAAAACAATGCTCTTAAGAGTGAACCTGCAAGCTACCCTAAAAATTATAGACCAATAACTTGCCTTCCGACGACGTATAAACTATACATGGGAATTGACGTCGAAAGAGTTTATAATTATTTAGAAGAAAACTCAATTGTGGCAGTAGAACAAAAGGGCAATAAAAGAAGGTCATATAGAACAAAGGATCATTTCTTTTTAAAGTTATAGTGGAGAACTCTAAAAAGGGGAAGAATCTAAGTATGGCATGGACTGACAACAAAAAAAGCATTTGATAGTATCCCACATTCATGGATAAAAGAGTGCTTAAAAATGTACAAGATACACCCTACACTGATTGACTACATTACAGTAACCATGAAACAATGGTAGACCACTTTGCAATTAAGCCATGATAAAGGACAGATTATCCGAGGGATAAAAATTCAAAGGGGGATAATTCCATGGTGACTCTGTCACCGTTGCTATTCTGCCTTGCCATTAATCCATTAAACTGTTTACTTAACAGCTTAGGCCATGGCTACAATTTGGCTCCTAAAAAACAACAAAGTCTAAGGACTTATTTTCTCTTTGTCAATAATGTAAAACTGTATAGTTCATCAGATGAGAACAGCTGCAGGCTGTCAAAACTTTTTCAGTTGATATTAGAATGTCATTATGTCTTGATAAATGTGCAAAAGCAACCTTTAAAGCAGGAAAACTGCAGCACTAGGAAAACATCAGTTTGGGACAATAATGTGATATAAAATGACTTGAGCAAGAGGGAGTGTATAAATACTTGGGAAATTATGAAGGATCAGCAATAAAACATGAACAAATGCGAATAAAACTCAGTAAGGAATACTTTAGAAGACTTAAATTAATCCTGAGAACAGCACTGCCATCTAGGAATAAAATCCAAGCTATAAACCAATTTGCTCTTCCTGTCCTAACGTACAGTTTTGGAGTGATTGACTGGCCCAAAAAAGTGTTAGGACAGATTAGATATTAAAACAAGGATGCTTCATGCTCACGAAATGATTAGATATTAAAACAAGGATGCTTCATGCTCACGAAATGATTAGATATTAAAACAAGGATGCTTCATGCTCACGAAATGATTTATAAAAATCAGTGTATACCAACATTATATATTCCCCATTCTGGAGGACGGATGGGCCTCCTTGAAACGGATTACACGTATAGATTTGCAATTGTGGGACTCCACACATCTACTGACCTCACAAGATCCAAATGTAGTGAAAGTTTTGAAACATGAGGAGAATAAATCTAAGATGACTTCTCTGCTTAATTTAGCAGAAGCATATTGACATCAAGCAGGAATGAAAATCAAACCAGAACTAGATAAAAACCAGGCAGCAACTGAATGTGCCAAAAAAACAAAAGAATATAAAGTGAAGGACCAGATGAGAAGACAGGAAATGTGGAAAAAACAAATATAGTTGCAAGTATAGAAAACTTCTGGAAGAGCCTCATGTTGATCAGGAATGAACGCAGGAATGGTTAAGGAGAGGCGAACTCAAACCAAGAAATGAAAGGTTGATATTGGCAGCCCAAGATAGTGGGCTATGTACACACTGGTTTACAAAGTCCATTGAACATGTGGGAGAAACAGACAAATGTAGGTTTTGTAAAACCGAATTGGAAACAGTCACACAACTTGTTGCAGGTTGCGACACACTAATGGCAGAAGGACTATATACTGAAAGGCATAATAATGAGGCAAGACTGTTGCACTGGGGATTGTGCAGACATTATGGTATCAAAGTGGCTGATAAATACTGGAAACACGAACCATAAAGCATCAAAGAAAATAATTAAGTTTATATCACATGGGATCACCCACTGCCATCAGTTCAAAAGACAGATGCTAGCAAACTGGATATAGTGGTGCAAGAAAAGAAGATAAAAGTAGCATTGATCACTGAAATTGCCACACCCAGTGACTACAGTTGTCTTGCGTACAGAGAGACACAAAGTCATAAAATATCAGGATCTACAGGCAGAAACGACAGCAATGTGGAAGAAAGAGAACCAGACAGTTCCAATAGTAGCAGGAGCAATGAGTCTTATAAAAAATAATTTACAGTTGTATTTAGATATGTTACCAATACATGTAATTCCATGAGAACTGCAGGAGGAGTCATTACTGGGGACATTGCGGGTGCTGCAAAGAGCACTACTGGCTGACAAAGATTGAAACAATACTAATTTCAGGAACTTTAATCATACTTTGACTTAGGAATGGGGCCCATTCCGATCATGGTATTAGAAACCCAAAAGACTTAGAGAAATTAAAAAAAGCAAGCAACTGGACAGCTGAAATCCTTGATTACAGTGAGGGTGTCCCACAAGGCTCTGTCCTAGGCCCTTACTTGTTTAGATTGCATCTTGCAGACTTAACTTTTTCATCTGAGGTGTTTTACAGCCTATATGCAGACAACCTGAAATTGGGTAAACTGATTATATGCGTTACAAATAAGGCATGTCTGCAAAATAACTTGACTAAATTGACCATTTGGGCACAGGAGAATAATATGCTGATAAATACATCAAAAACTAAGCATATGAAATGTGGGAGACCTAAATTGAAAGGTGAATATTTAATACAGCACACAGTGATTGAAACTGTAGACTCATTTAAGGACCTGGGTATTTATTTTATTATTTTATTTACATTTGTTGACTGGGAGAGTCCAACTGGACACAGGTCCGTTTTCAGCAGAGGCCCGTGAAGAAAAGTTCCACATTAAGTATTACTTACATTATACATGTAAAAAACATAGCATTTAAAATATACATTATGTTTATGGGTATATGGGTAGATTCAGCTATGAGTTTTTCTAATCATGTCAACTAATTGGTTAATGATACTTACAAAACTATAGGCTGTATAAAAAGATTTATAAAGTCTAGGAAATCAAAAGTAAGTCGTCGTTTGTTAGTCACAATAGACAAAACCTTGAGTATGGAATAACAATATGGAAACCCTATAAGAAACCAAGCATGAGTAAACTGGAAAGAGTACAGCAGAAATATACCAAGGGCATCCATGGATGTGAAAATTTAAGTTACTATGAAAGACTAAAATATCTGAACTTGTACAGTGTCTCTTATAGATATCCAAGAGGAGATCTTATTCAAGTATTTAGGGCAAAATTTAAGTTACTATGAAAGACTAAAATATCTGAACTTGTACAGTGTCTCTTATAGATATCCAAGAGGAGATCTTATTCAAGTATTTAGGGCAAAATTTAAGTTACTATGAAAGACTAAAATATCTGAACTTGTACAGTGTCTCTTATAGATATCCAAGAGGAGATCTTATTCAAGTATTTAGGGCAAAATTTAAGTTACTATGAAAGACTAAAATATCTGAACTTGTACAGTGTCTCAGTTATGTAAGAGGAGATCTTATTCAAGTATTTAGGGCATTTAGAGAGGACTGCCTCTGGGAATGTTTGGGGTTATCAAAAAGTACTAGAGAATCATCAGACAACCTATGGAGAACATTCTAAAGGAATGAGAAGCGTACTAATTGGTTCTCTGATAGAGTAGCCGATGCATGGAACAGACTACCAAATTACATTAAAGCCAGTACTAGTTTAGATATTTTTAAGAACAGCATGGACACATTATGGGAACAAGTGTTTTGGTATATTGGCAAGCTAGAAGGGCATTAATGCCCATGCTTGAAATATTTGTATGTATGTTTGCAAGTAGAATAAAATCAACTCAAGTGCATGGCATGTGAAAAAAAAAACTCAATATGAAGTGCACTTCCACCAACAAATACACAATCATGCATTAAAATATGCTGCAAAACTAGTAAAAAGCAAACGCCTGCTATCACCAAACAGTATTGACAGGACATTTATAATTCCCTTGCAACCCAAGTGGGCAGCATTACACACCCACACGTCCTTACTTGCGTATCGCCATGCTTGTACACCCACCAAAGACTTGGCAACACTACAGTGCACTTCCACAGACAGCTCATTTTCACTACGTGCCTTTAACATCAGCTTTATTTAAATATCACTTCAATGCAACGTCTGTTCAGTCAGAATCAATGTAGTGGACATCAGTTAAAGGTCTGTCACGCTCACTGTCACTACACTAGACCATGGTTGAGAAAGTGTAGTCTGGGACTCTGTCATCAAAAAGGGAGAGAGAAAGTAATTCTCAATTTTAGAAGTTGGCTGTCATTTGAGTACAAGCCATCACTGTGATCCACAGGTAAAGTAATGAGTCTGACAAGAATTGGAACTTCAGAAGGTTTGAATCTGGCAAACGAGAGAATGCCTAAGGAAAATTCTACCAAATGAATGAGAATGCAGATGGTGGTGAACAAAGGAGATACTTCAAAACTGCTGTCATAAAAGCAGCAGGAATGATGTAAATATGCAAATCAAAAGGGATGAAAAAGAAATCCTCACTCTCATATGAGGTGACATCAAACATTTGGTGAAATACAAGGAAACACTGGAGGAGGAAGAGATGTGATAACACAGCAGTCTCAGTAGCTGAACAGGAAGCAAACTTACCTTTGGATGCCCTTGGTATATTTCTGCTTGGTGTTTAATTCCAGGTAGTTGGATTAATTTCCAATACTGACACTGCAATGCAGCATAAGGAGGATGTTGCACCGATGGGTGTGCCAGCCTTTGGATAAGATGTTAAACTGAAGCAACATCTGCCTGATTTAGTGGCAACTCAAGTGGATGTAAAATATCATATGGCACTTAGTAAAAAAAAAAAAAAAAAAAAGGGAAATTGTTCGGGCCAAACATACCCTAGTCAGTATGAAGACCACCTTGGTTCTCCCCTGAAAAGGGGCAAGTGGCCTAGTGGGACTAAATCAGTCAACAATGTACAAACAAATAAATAAAAATATGCATAAATGGGAGGATGCAGGCACTTAAAACTGCTAAGCACACTTGCTGAATTGATATTATTTATTATTTATAATATAATATATTTACCTCTGAAACACCCTTTCCCATATGTACTTCCCATATCCTGTCACACATAGGATGGTTCTGTCTTGACATCCCTCTGTTTAAACATTCACCTATGAGGCTCTAAGGATATTTTTCCAGACAAAGAAGGACTACAAGTTCAAGGGTTATTTCTTGCTTTATTTAAGCCCCGCGTTTGCACTTTTATTGCCTGTACCGCAGCATTGTACACTGCCATACAGTGGTAATTACTGTATAGATGCAACCATTTTGCTTGTTAAATTTTCCCCTTAGCACTTTGCTTGTGGTCCTCCAGAGATTTTACGTGGCCCTGCTTCTACTGTCAGGTGGAACACTAAGCCTAGCCACAGAGGTACCAACACACGTTTCACCTACTAGTCATCCCTGTGTGTGACCTTTTTTCCTGACCATATTAATTTACCTAACACTATGGATGGACAATTTCCCACAGTTTCTCCAGCTGGCTTGGTCGACATGGGCATCCTGAGGCAGTGTAGCAACTGCCTTGTGCTCACAGACAACCCTCTACTCTTAGTCCACACAAACTCAACATGCGAGACATGCAACTATATTAAGAACCACGAATCCATGCTCTCTCGCACACTGGTCAGTATACAGGACAATGAGTGGGTTGTCAGTATGCACACCTCACCTCCTACGCCACCAAAACACATCACACATACCTACATATGCGGAGGTCCTCACCAGAAACCTCCCAAACATGAACACAAGTAAACTACACACAATACTTTCTCTACAAACAATACACATAACAGCTCACGCACCAGTGTCTCACCAGTCAAGCTCTTAAGACAAAACACAAAACCAAATATATTAATTATAAGTCATTAAATAAAAAAAAACCACCAAGCAAGTGTTGAAGCATACCAGAATACAAAGCCAGCGAAAAAGATGCCAAAAATCTTGTATTAAATAGTTTATTCACACTGAATAATACTCTGGCACCTCGGTACAGCCTTCCTGGAGTTACAAATATGCCACACCATATATATATATATATATATATATATATATACACACACACACATATTCACTTAAATACAATTAAATAATCATCTAATTAATCAATTAAAATAGTCATACATACATTTTAAAGAAACACTCTCCAGTTACATTCTCTATTTAGACCTGCTGGTATTAAATTTTAAAATATATAAAGTTTCTTTGTACAATATTTTTTTTTTCATTAACACCATCTGTTTCTGAAATATGTTCCAAAATACAAGCTTTTAACAATGAAAAGTCACTACTATGACAGGCAAAAAAATGCAAAGCTATAGGGCTCATAGCATTATTGTTTTTTAGGTCTCTAATATGTTCTTGCAACCGTAGCTTGAATATTCTTTTAGTCTCCCCTATATAAAACAAGTTACAGGGGCAAGACAAAGCATATACCACTGATTTAGTTATACACAAAAAAGCAGAAGTGGAACAGAATTTTACACCATTTTTTCAAAACATTTGGTAATGTTGGGACAAACCAAACACCTTCCACAAGGGAAGGTGCCACATTCCACAACCTGTAGGTTTAATTTTTCACCAGGTGAAACAAATTCATTGTGTACCACCATGCCTTTAATATTTCTACTTCTCTTAAAAGAAATATTTACAGTTCTACACAGAGTTTTTTACCCCTTCCATATTAATTAAATAGGGCCCAATAATATCTAATGACATCAATAACTTTCTCACTTAAGATATTATATCATGAAATGGCCTCATTACAGACTCATTGGTGGCCATGGCAAAGAGGAAGCCAGCTTCAAGAGTAAAGACTCACGCACAACTTTTTTTTAGTATGGATTGTGGAAGGAAGAAAGTACAGTTTTGTACCTACCATAAATGTAGATGTTCGAAGATCCACATTGCTGCAGTCCTTACACTTGGGTAGTCCGCTGTCCTCGGTCGGCCCGAATATCAAAGTATAAGGCTGACGTCGGTCAAGGCGCATTAGACTGACATCAGGACATCAGGGTACAAATGCGCATGACCGACGTCATATCCTCAGTCTTTTCTTGCCCCAGATGTCAGAAGACCCTAAAAAGAAAGGTCAAAACCAAAAGACAGCAAACAACCAACCAACCACCCTTGCACTAATAATATGTACAATATATACAATATACACAATATTTACAACCCAACCCACACAACCGCCTCTAACTACAGAGGGAAGGAGGGAGGAATTGGACTGCAGCAATGTGGATCTTGAACATCTACATTTATGGTAGGTACAAAACTGTACTATGTTCTTCATCTCACATTGCTGCAGTCCTTACACTTGGGTAGAATCCCAAAGCAGAGGTAAGGGAGGATGGCAAAACTATAAAGAAGCAGGAGCTGCCAAAATGCCCTGTAAAATAGCAGTGGCAAAACCAGCCCTAGATTTAGAATAAAGTGGAAGGTGATAATGCTTAGAGAAAGTATGCACTGAACTCCAAGTAGCTGCCTCCAAAATATCTTTAGTTGCCACCCCTTAAAAAGCTGTCAAGTGGCAGTAGCCCTAGTGGAATGAGGCCTAATCCCAGCTGGAATCTCCTTGCCATGATGGGAATAACAGAAAGCAATGCAAAACCCAATCCACTTAGAAATAGTTTGTTTTGACACAGGCTTGCCCTGAGAACTCAAAGCAAAAGAAACAAATAACTGCTGAGACTGCCTGAACCCTTTAGTTCTGCTCAAATAATATCGCAACTGCCTGTGTACATCTAAAGTGTGCAAAATCTTTTCCCCTTTATTTTGGGGATTTGCATAAAAAGTAGGCAAATGAATAGTTTGGTTTAAAGCCACACTAGAAACCACTTTAGGCATAAAGGAAGGATTAGTACAAAGATACCCTATCCTTATGGAAAATTAAGAAAGGCTCAACCGCCATAAGGGCCTGCAATTCAGAAACCCTTCTTGCAGAGGTAATAGCCAACAAAAAAGCAGTCTTCCATGATAAATATTTCAACTCGGTAGTAGCTGCAGGCTCAAAAGGTTGTAGAGTGAGTTTCTCCAACACAAAATTGAGATCCCAAGCAGGAGTAGGAGCTCTATGTGGGGGTCTTATATTCTTTGCCCCTCTAAGAAATTGCTTGAACAAAGGATGAGAAAACAATGGTGGGTCACAGTCATAGTGAGCCGAAATTGCTGCAGCATGAACCTTAATAGAAGAGAAGGACAAACCTTTGTCCAGTAACTCAGTAAGATATTGAAGAGCCACACTTAAATTAGGCTCAGAAACATCAAAATCCTTTGCTGCACTCCAAAATAAAAATCTCTTCCATTTATCTGCGTACACTTTCCTTGTACTAGGCCTTCTAGCTTCCAAAATAACATTCAAAACTTGCTGTGGAAGTTGAGACCCTCTATGGTTCAAAACAGAATATGCCAGGCTGTTAGGTGAAGAGAGTGAAGCTTGACATTGAGTAAATGACTGTCCTCCTGAGACAACAGGTGTGGAATCGAAGGCAAAGGCCATGGAGGCTCCCGTACCAGACTTCTCAGTAATGGGTACCAGTACTGTCGAGGCCAATCTGGAGCTATTAAAATCATCTTTGGCTTGTCCTGTCTGACCTTTAGAAGTACCTTTGGGAGGAGAGGCAGAGGTGGAAAGGCATACACATGAAGATTGCTCCAATTGAAAGAAAGAGCATCCACTTTCCAAGCTGTGGGATGAAACCTTTTCGTGCAAAACTTTGGCAGCTGGTGGTTTAGTGGAGAAGCGAACAGATCTATGTCTGGAGTTCCCCATGACACTGTCAATTTCTGAAATACATGAGGATCCAATTTCCACTCGTGGGGATCCATAATTCGTCTGCTCAACACATCTGCTAAGGAGTTCTGTGCTCCCGGCAGAAACCTTGCCTGAAGATTTAGCTGTAAACTGAGGGCAGTCTCCCACAAAATCATTGCTTGCCTGCATAGAGGATAAGAATGTGTTCCCCCTTGCTTGTTGATGTACCACATGACAGTTGTGTTGTCTGTTAGAATCAACACCTGCCCTGGAAGAAGTAAATCCCTGAAAGCTATTAATGCAAACTGGACTGCTAACATCTCCTTCAAGTTGATATGTAGATGTTGTAGTCTGGCAGGCCACTTGTCTTGTATCCACTTTCCATTTAGATGAGCTCCCCAAGCTTTGTCTGAGGCATCTGTCGTTAGAATCTGACTCGCCTCTGGCCGGGTCACAGAGAGTCCCTTGTTTAGGTGACATTCCTGAGCCCACCACAAAAATTCCTTTTGAATGCAAGGTATTATCTGAATGACAGTGTCCAGATCCTGGCAGTGCTGTGTCCATACATTTTTGAGATACCATTGTAGCTTCCTCATATGCAGTTTGGCATTGGGAAGCACCAGAATACAAGATGCCATGAACCCCAAGGCTTGAAGGACTGTCCTTGCAGTCAGCCTGGACTGATGAGACAATTGATGAAAGTAAAGGGAAAGATTCTTTTGTTTGTCCGGGGTCAAAAAGGCCATCTGGGATGCTGTATTCAGTCTTACACCCAGAAAGCACATGTCCTGAGAGGGTACTAGACTGGACTTTATTTCGTTCACAGAATACCCCAGGCATCTTAGCACTGCTATCACATATTCCAAATGATGAAGAAGCTCGTCCCTTCCTTGAGCCAGAATCAGGCAATCGTCCAAATAAGAATAGATCTGTATTCCTTTTAGCCTGAAGAAAGCTATCACTGGAGCCAGAACTTTCGTGAACACTCTGGGCGCAGTAGATAAGCCAAAGGGCAATACAGAGAACTGATAATGAGAAGTCCCAGCCTGAAAACGCACATACTTCCTGCAACTCAGTCTGATAGAAACATGAAGGTAAGCCTCCTTGAGATCCAAAGTTACCATCCAATGATCTTTGCCCAGCAGAGGTAAAAGCTGTTGTAACGTCAACATTTTGAACTTGGGAATGTCCAGATAAGTGTTGAGGATAGATAAATCCAAAATTGGTCTCCACGTGTTCCCCTTCTTTGGTACTAGGAACAGGCGAGAATAAAATCCTAGGCCCATTTCTGGCATAGGGACCGGCTGAATGGCCCCTATTTGAAGTAACAGAGAAATTTGTTTGTGAGCCTCTATTCTTTGCTGAGGAGGAACGTCTGGCATGCCTTTGAAAGGAGGCAAGGTATGGAAATAAAACCTGTAACCTTGGTGTATGATATCCAATACCCATCTGTCTTGGGTAATTAAACTCCAATTTTCCTTGAAAAGTGCCAACCTTCCTCCCAAAGGTGCTGCCAGACGAGAAGGCTCTGGCAGCTGAAAAGGTAGGTCCATTGGGTCTGTTTACGAAAGGACTGACCCCTGCCCTCACCCGAAGACTGTGCAGGTGAACTCTCTGTTCTAGGCCTGAAAGAGCCCTGAGCTCTGCCCCTACCATGTCTAGATCTACCCCTAGACTGGGAATCATAAGAAGGATACGTCCACCCCTTGGGTAGGCCAATTTCTACTAAACTTCAGAGGCTGAACCTGCAAAAAATCTTTAACAGTCTGCATAGACTTAGCCTTGTCTTCCATTTTCTTTAAGACTGCCTCAACAGGTGAACCAAACAACACATCAGATTGTAAAGGAGCATCTAAAATCCTTGTCTTAACATGGTCAGATAAATTCTGATCCCTCAGCCAGGTGTGCCTGCGAAGAACTGACCCAGTGGCAGCCACCCTAGACAAGGCCTGTACAGCATCAAAACCACATTGCAAAGAATGCTTACCCACCTGTTCAGAAACATGTACTAAATCTTGTAACTCTTTACACTCAATACCTTCCGCCAGAGCATCTACCTTAGCCTTCAATTGAGAAAGTAGATAGTTTTGGTATTTCAACATGTGAAACTGGCAATTCAAAGCCCTCATAGCTAGGGTGGAAGAAGTATAGACTTTCTTTCCCCATCTATCCAAAGCTCTAGCCTCTTTATCTGGAGGAACCGGAATTTTAACAACAGAAGCCTTAACACCCTTAGGCCCCTGACTAACAGTTTCTGGGTCTGCCCTAGGACTCTTAAAAAGATACTTATGAGCCTCAGGCACCCTGTAATACCTATCCGGTTTAACAGGAGCAGGAGGCAAAGAATCAGGATTAAGAGAAGCCTCTGCAAACACATCTTCCACAACATCCAGAACAGGAGGTATAGCCAAAGGCCTATGCTGGGGTAAAAACAAAAATTCCCTAAGCCTTTTCCTGGAATCAGAGAAGCCCTGACCTTCCCACTTAAAATGCTCCCTCATGGAATGAAGAGTCTCTGAAAAAGAAAAATCCTCAGGAGGAGAAGCAGAAGGAGTAGAATCATCCACATCAGAATCAGAATAAGGAGAATACTCCTGCAAGTCTTCAGCCGAAGACTCTGAAACATCCGAAGCCTGCTCAAAACTCCCCAACTCAGGTTCCACCCTAGGTCTCTTATCAGGAGGGGGCAAAGAACCTCTAATCAAAGTAATCAAATCTTCTGCCATTTTAAGCATATGCTTCTTGGGCACAGATCCTGAAGAACTAGGAGTGACACCAACTGAAGCTAAACCTGGCCTGCCTCTGGGAGAAGCCTTGGAAACAGAAGGAGAGGGCCTAACCACCCTAGGAAGGGAGGGGAGTACAGTAACCTGAGAAGCCCCTTCAGCCTGACCTGCCTCCTGAGAGGCCACATCCTGCAATAACAAAGTCTCCCCCTGGGACTCCAGAGAAACCTCCGGCGGAACCCCCGGCTCCACCGACACCTCTAAAGAACCGGCATCCGGTACGGACGGCTCTTCTTGCCTGGGCTTAGCTGCTTTGTCCTTGCGCTTCTTCGAAGAAGCGGACGTCGGAGCATCCGACAGCATATTATAATTGCACCGCTTCCCGAAGACTAACCTGACACAATCTAACCTTCTCTTAATAGTGCGCTTATTGAATCTAGCACAAAAGCGACACCCAACAACGTCGTGCTCAGGCCCTAAACAAGGAATACACAAAGTATGATAATCTCTATGTGGTATCTGTTTCCCACAAGAAATACAGTTATTCACTTTTTCTGACATCCGGTAAACCACTGAGGCAAGAAAAAACTAAAATATTCCCCAACGGGGTACTTAGCCAACTTTGACTCGGTCTGAAACTCCGAATTCGAAAAATTTCAGAACGCCAAACGGCACTTGCAATGCTGCTTCTGCATCGGACCATGCGGCAAAAAAGACTCAGGATATGACGTCGGTCATGCGCATTTGTACCCTGACGTCCTGATGTCAGTCTAATGCGCCTTGACCGACATCAGCCTTATACTTTGATATTCGGGCCGACCGAGGACAGCGGACTACCCAAGTGTAAGGACTGCAGCAATGTGAGATGAAGAACATCCAAAGTGCCTAAAGCCTGGTCTATGTCTCTACCACAAAAGGTGCCTTATCAAGCAGGGAGAGCAGCCTTGGACAGTCTGTGCACTACCTGACTGGGGAATTTACATTTTGAGGTACATTTTTTTAATGATGACCTCCAACACTAGTCTTTTCCCCTAGCCATAATTTTTGACAGAAGAGTAAGAGTCTTCCACACAAATATATTAATTTGAAAGGAATTTTCCCACAGGGAATCCTGAGTTAAAATGCAATTTTAAGGTAAATTTTCTAGTGATAACCTCTAAAAAAAACACCACTCAGCCCTTAGCAATAATCTCTTACAGAACAAACTTTTCTTCACAAAAATTAATAAAGTGGAAAGTATTACTCAATGCACAGTCTTGAAGACATGCTAGCTAACAGTCTATCCATTCAGATCCACACAGTGCAATGCACTTCGACGCAAGAAAATTTTGAAGGTTTGGCATGTCAAGCTGTTCAGAGGTTAGGGCACATGGAAGGTGCCCTCAAGCTTTGGAACCTGGCCTGTTTTATATATATATATATATATATATATACATACATACATACACATATATACACACACATTTACACACATACATACACATATATTACGGATGTCTTATGAACAAAATGAAGATCTAATATACGAGACATACAGTTTTCAAGGCCAAGTATTAATGTTCTAGCTACTGTGATTTGCATATTAAATGGAATGTCTTTTAAGAGTTCAATCCAGTTATACACTTTGTGGATAATAAAAACACACTGATAGAGTTTGCATTAATGACCACTCTGACAAACTCATTTAGTATAGTGGTCAGACTCCGATTCCAGGCCTATCAAATCCAAATTTCAGAGATTTTGGTCCCCTCCAACTCCCTTGCTTCAGTGATGGAAGTATGGATTCTCATAGAAAAAGTTCTCTCAGGAGGTAGGAATGCACCCAAATCATGCAACAACTGCATGCTGGACAGCAGATGAGCATTTGGGAATAGGGGATCAACCCCTAATGTGTGAAGTAGAAGTAGTCGATACTCGCACATAGGAGGCTGTATAGTTTAGGGCTACATTGCCCTGTACTGACAGCAGGATTTCCTGACAAAGTGGTCTCTTACCCACTTAGTCATATTCTAAGCAAAAAATAATTCATGCAGGACCAGCAGAGAGGATGTGATCAAAGACCAAAGGGGCATGGGAAGGCTTACAGGAGTCCACACTGCTCTTACCACTGAGTCTCTGACCATGAGGGAACTAACAGTAAACTTCTCAGGTCCACGTCTGACCTCAGCTACTGCATGAAGACCAGTTATTTAACTTGGAAGTGGGAAGAGGTTTTGGCCATTGCCTGGCCTCAAGTCCCTCTACAGAGTCCTGTGCGAGTTTTCATATGGGAACTTACTGCTGAGCACTGTGTTTGCTTTCCTGCATAGCAGCTACCCTACTGCTGTTAAGAAAGGTCTTCCACTTTTCCCTATGCCTACGATAAGTGGCTGTTTTGAAGATCTATCACTACAGATAGCTATTGTTCCTTTCCCAAGTAGAAGCAGCAGCTCCTGTGGGGCCTTTGGCTTGTGACTGCTCACTGACTTAGAAGGCTATGAATGCTTATTCAGCATCAGGCATGGTGACATTCCTATGAACTAAGGTATGAAATCCAAACTGTTCACGCAACATGAAAGAACTGGGAAATTTGGAGCTGAGCATGCCCATTGAGAATCCACACAAACATCGCATCCATGAGTATTTCACCTTGTCGAAACCTCGTCAGCAAGCTCCAACCTCAGTCCAAATGCAAAACAGGGAAAACTATTCCCTTTCAATCCTAAGACATACACCACCGACAAAATCAACTTCAAATTTACCCCTGCAAGTAATACAATAACTGAAGCAGCCCCAAGTACTAAATTACTTGGTGTCACCAATAATATGAAATTTGACCTACATATATATATATATAAAAAAAAAAACTAGGAACCTTATACAAGCCAAATCATTTCCTAGTGAAAGTAGAACTACCTTTGCCTCCACAAATTTACTTCAAACACTTCTGTATACCTCTCCAATTTTCGCTAACCTGCAGGATATTCCAAAAAAAAATGAAGCAATTTTAAGTTTGCATCCAATAAATTTTACTTACCACTGTACTGCCCTTATGCATCTAACTGGTTAGAACCGACCCATTATCTCATTTTCTCCAGGCTACAAATAACACAATCTAGTGCCTCAACCAGAAAGACAGTCTAAGGCACTGTGTTCTAACCATACTCCCATAACAGACTGATAGACAAATATTTCTTCACAGTTCTGAAGTTCTACAACGCCGATGTCCTAAAAGGATGTCCATACAAAGCCTCATAATGTACAATGAGCAGTGTGTAATCCATCCGACCTATTTGAAACTTTGAATGTAATTACTTAAAACCCTGTTGTAAGCTTTTGTGGTAGCTGTAATCTACCACTATATGTGAGATTTTATTGTCATATTATGTGCTTGGAGCTTTTCTCCTCAGGCCTCCACTGAAAAGGGGTGCCATGGCCAAGAGACCTTACTGTTTTTACAAGGATAAAAAGTTAAATACAATGTGGCAGTGCCAGGAGATGTACAATCCTCAGACTTAGAAATCTTAAACAGGACTGTAGACTCTCAAAGGTAATCCCAGCTGGAGTTCACTGAAAGGGGCCTTAAAATAAAGACCCAGCTGTAAGCTTTTGTGATACATCTATACAGATTTTGAACCACGTGAATGCAGAACAGCTGCATAAGAAAGGACCTTCCACAGCCCCAGGCAATTACAGATCCATAAGACTGACTACCCTCATATGCAAAGCCATGGAAAGACTTACCATGGAACTAATCACTCAGGACATTGGGAATCTCCAAGCACTGGAACTGTCTCAGTTTGAATTAGTCAAAGTCAGGCCATGCTTACTCAACCTGGTGGATTTTTTTTTTTTAAAAGGTCACCAAAGTAATGGATGAAGAAAATGAAACTGGTGGCTGTAACATTATCAACAGACCAAGAACACGAAAAAAATAGTTATGTACTCACCATAACATTCTATTTGTATTGTCGATTTTGTATCTCTCTTCACATATGAATCCAGATCCCGACACAGCCGTTAAGCTTGTGGCAACCAAAAAGCTCTTGGATGTCTCTCCTTATCCACAACTCTCCTGATTACATCAGATCGTTAGCTAAAATTATATCTGTAGAAAAAGGGATGTTAGTGTTTAACACCCAAAAGGATCTTAAAGGAGACCATTTCTGGAGTATAAGGAAAACAACCTAATCCTTGAGAATCTCTTCCCATTCAACCAAGAACCCCAAGGAAGGGGGTTGGAGGGTGGGGATGTGAGGAGAGATGAAAAATCGACAATACAGACTGAACGTTATGGTGAGTACACAACTTCATCTGATATTGGCAATTTTTCATCTCATCCTCACACATGGGATTGAATCCCCCAACTAACTTTACCCCAGGTGGACTCGTGGGAGAATATTCCTTAGAACCAAATGAGTGATAAAGTTATGATGGTTTGCTCATGCAGCTACTGCACAATTATCATCCAAGGAAGCACTTGACTGGAAGACTGCAGATGTGGCCATCACCCTGGTAGAATGTGCTCGAATTGATTTGAGAGGTTTCATGCCTTTTCGAGGTGTAAATAAAGGAAATACAACTAGAAAGTCATTTTGATAAAGTAACTTTGGCAACTGGTTTGCCTTTCCTAGGGCCTGCAAATGCAATAAACGATTGCTTTGCTTTTCGAAACTCTTTAGTTCTATGTAAATAGAAACGTTAACTGTCAATGAACGTCAACAAATATAGTACATATTCGGCCATACTACTAAAATTAAGGAAGAAAACAGGCAAATGTATAGTCTGATAAATATCTGTTTGAGAAACAACTTTGGGCAAGAAAGAGGGGTTGGTATGCAAAGAGACTCTGACTTTATGAAAGATCAAATACGGGGGGTTTGAAAGATAGTGCCTGAACTTCGGATATCAGTCTCGCAGATGTGATAGCCACCAAAAAGATAGTTTTCCAAGACAGGAACTTAATATCACAATAAGCTGCAGGTTCAAAGGGTGGTTGAACGATCAGATATAGAATGAAATTAAGATCCCAAGGGGGAGAAGGATCCTTGTGGGGAGTTCTTAACAACATGGTCCCTCTTAAGAAGGCTTTGCAAAGTCTGTGGGAAATGAGAGCTGTCATCTATCCCAGTCTGAAAATTTGAAATGGCTGCTAAATGGACCTTCATAGTAGAAGCCGCAGCTCCTTTACTGAAAAGATGGCTAAAAATTCCAGAATAAAGTGAATGGGAGCTGTGATGGGGATCCATATTGTGCTGTTGAGCCCAGATTACAAACTGCTTCCATTTACTCCTATATAGTTTTTGAGTGGATGACGTTTGGGAGGACATTAGAATACAAATGACCAGAGAGAACAGCATAGATTGTCTGCCAATCAACAGAACTGGGGAGACCAAGCTGTCAACTCGAGGTTGTGAAGGTTGGGATGAAGCATTCCTGTCTGATATGACAGTAGGTCTGGAAAGAGTTCCAGAATCCACGGCTCCCTCTGCAGATGAGGCCAGAGGAATGGAAACCAGATCCAAGTAGGCCAATACGGGGAAATGAGAATTATTGCTCTCTTCAACCTGTTGGCTTTATGAAGGAATTTTGGAATCAATGGAATAGGAGGGAAAGCCATACAATAGTCCAGAAGGCCAATCATGTACTAGAGCATCCCTTGAGGACTGCCACAGTGGAAGAATTAGGGCAAAGTATCTGCTGCATTTGTTGATAAGGGGGGAGGCAAATGGGTTGAAGCAAAGCTGGCCCCATGTGCAGAAAATTTCTCCACTACCTACTGGTTGAGGGACCATGAAAATGTCTCTGCTTAACCTGTTTGCTATAATTTGGACCTTTCTGAAATGTGCGTTGCTACAAGAAAACAGTTGGATGAGATCACCCATTGCCACACACTGAGTGCTTCTCAACACAGAGGGCATGATCTGGTTCCTCCTTGCAAGTTTAAGTACCATACCACTGACATGTCTGACTGAATCACTACTGTCCCTAGAGGAAGAGGGGTCTGAAATGCCTGCAACGCAAGAAGCACTGACTTCATCTCCAGGATGTTTATGTGGCGCTTGGCCTAGTCTTTAGACCAGCTTCCTTGGACCATCTTCCCCAGATAATGCCTCCCTCCACCCTATCTGAGAAGCATCTGTGGTCACCATAGTCTATGGTTGAGAGGGAATTAATGGTCGACCTTGTGTCACCTGTTCTGAGCAAATCCACCATGAAAGATCCTTTTTGCACATGTTCATTATGAGAATTTGGTGAAACATCGGTTTGCAAGCTATTGATCAATGAGAATCCAGAATCCATTGCAGAATTTGCATGTGAAACCTGGCCAATGGAACCAACACAATTGTCGTGGTCATAGATCCTAAAGTCTGTAGACTATGGTGGGCAGCTACCTTCTTGTTTCTGATTGACTTTGAAGTTGCAGTCTGATTGTTAATACTCTGGAAGGAGGAAGTTTCGCAATCATCTGATTGGGGTCTAACAGTGCCCCATGAACTATAGTGTTTGAGTGGGTTCCAGATGAGATTTTTGGTAATTTATAGTTGAGCCTAGCTCAGAACTAACTTGAAGAACAGAGTCTGTGGTGGAGATAACTAAATGCCTGGTCAGGGCAGATTTGAGCCAGTCTTCTAAGTAAGGAAACACCCGGAATCCTTGTCTTAGGTGATCCGCAAACACTGCCATTCATTTGAACACTTTGGGGGCGGTAGTGAGACCAAAGGGCAGTGCTCTGAACTGGTAATGACTGGCTCGCAGCCAGAAGCAGAGATATCCTCTGCAGCATCTCTCCATTTTTATATGGTAGTATGCATCCAGATCTACAGAGCACATCCAATCATCCTGTTCCAAAAAGGAATTATGGACTGTACCGTGACCATTTGAAACTTGCATCATTGAACTGATTTATTCAATCTGCTGAGATTCAGGATTGGTTTCCGGTTCCTTTTCTTTGGAACCAAAAAGAACCCAGAGTAAGTTTCAAATCCTCTCTGATCTCGGGGGATCTCTTGGATGACTTTTTTCCAGCAGTTTTTGAATATGAGTGACTGCCTGATCCCTTTGATGGAGTGGGACCGTCTGGGTTTTTTTTTTGTTGGGAGGGGGTTGTTGAGAAAAGGAAATTTGGTAACCCCTGGATACTATCCTCTGCACCTACATATCGGAAGTTATCTTTTGCCAGGCTCTCCAGTGCAGGGATAGTAGACCCCCAATTGCCTCCAGAGGTGGACAATCAGGCGTCCTTTCAGAAGCGCTGAAAGGGCTTCCCATAGAAAGACTCTTGGGAACCATGGTTCTGTGGACCTCCTCTGCTGCAAGGGTGACATCTTCCATTATTGTTTCCCCCTCTGAGGGAAAACTTTCCAAGTGTATCTTGGTAGGATTCTTGAGACTTCCTGAACCACATTTTTCCACTGCCTATCTGACCCTTGGGATAAGGTCTCTGAAGAGCCAAAAAACATATCCCCATGGCAGAAAGGGTCTTATCTTCCTTCTCACACCAGGATAGCATATCTTTGGACTTTGGAACCAAAAAGTGACGTGCAGTCAAACAGAGCACTGACGAAAGAAGACTTAAAAGGTTCTCCAGAATTGCAAAGGAGCATCCAGGCATGCCTTCTCACAGAAATGCCAGGACTCACTGCTCTGCTCATTCCTTGGGCTGCATGAGTGATGAACATCATGGAAGAGTTGGCTACTGAATGCAGGGTGGCTAACCGGGAAGCTTTCTCTTTAGCTCCTTCAGCTACTGCTCCTTCAAGGGTATCTATCTGAGAGCCCCTTGATCAGATGATCCTTTTGCAACCTGGTGAAATGCGAAAGATAATTCAGTGAATATAAGGCAAAGGTCACTGAAGAGAATACACGCTTCCCACATCTATCCATCTTCCTCAAATCCTTATTAGGAAGATGGATGGTTGAACTATACTAGAAGAGTTCCTTCTTTGTCGCTGCCACCATGAGCATGGAATCTACTGCAACACCTTTGTTAAGAAGGCCTTGTCAGAGGGCGTGGTTATAATTTTATTGGGCCTCCAGGGAACAGGCTCGATGGAGTCCGGGGTCTCCCACCACTGCCGTGAGATCAAACCTATGAGCTCCTCAATGGACGGCATCCCCCAAGAAGTAGATGGGCAGGAACCAAAGGCAGCAAGGTACACAGACTCCTCATGTGAAGGATTGCTGGACTGCCAGCAACCAGTCTTTTTCAGAACTGCCCCCAAAGGAAACTACTTCAGGAGATGACCATGGAGATCCTTCTCCCTCGAGGTCAGTGCCTTCCATGGCTGACTCATTCATGGATCCAAATACTTTCTCTTGCAAAGTCTCATCCTAGGGACCTCCTCAGTGGGGTTTTCTGGGGAGGTATCGGAAGAGTCAGGGGTACCCAGATGGCAGTAAGAGGAGGAATGCAGGGTATCCTGCTGGGATAATGGATCCGAAGGGGCAGGTGACATTAGTTGTAGTGGCAGGTATAGACCTCTCCAAGGCCCCAAAAGCTGACTGGTTCTGAATGGACTCGCCTTCGTTGAAGCCCCGAGGTGCATAGACTGCTCCGAAGATCTGAGAGTCAAGCACACTCTAGGTTTGCGAGGTTCACTATGGCTTCGGGAACTCTCCGGCTCCGAAAAGGCTGAAGAGCTCCAAGTGAAAAGTCTGATCCAAGGAACAGGACATTTTTGGATCAGAGCTAAAAGGCACTGGGAGTATCGGATCTGAGGACTCCAAAGCTTGCCCTAAAGTCAGAGGAGGGGGAGTGGATGGTTTAGACCTGGCACCATAAGGGTCGAGGGGCACTTAGTGATGCAGTCTCCCTACAAAATCTTCTGCACCATCTGTTCCACATTTTTTTCAGTAAGGCTCCTGGTCGAATGGGAACAGGAGGCAGATGGAGCCTTGGTCTTGCTAAAAAGGGAGACGGCAACCTTGCTGGAACTGGATCATCGGTCAGAGAGTAATGTGCCCTCGGTAGAGTTAAAATAGGTTTAAATGGACTAGCTGACAGATTTGATCTATCCTTACTAGACAAGATCGGAGACAAAGAAGTCTGACCCAAAGAGGTAGAGATTGGTGCCAAAGGCTCCGATCGGACTGCAGACTCCCACAGATTGGGAGGTTTCAACATTTTCAGTTTTAGCTCAGAAGTATCTGTCGGCACCGAAGTGGATCTCTCTTCCTCTCAGAGGATGAACCAGATTTGCCTTTACCTCCAGAAACAGCCTCCCCAAAGGCCGAAGGCAACATGCCCCTTAAGATGAGCTTATGTTTTCTTTCCACTAAAGCTCGATGACTGAAGGTGTGTCAGCTCGCACAATCCCCTTGTTAGTGAAGGGGCCAAGACAATACATACACAGTGAGTACAAGTCGCTTACAGGAATTTTGTGTCAGGTCTGTGCATTTTTTGAAACCAGTTGGTTTCTCTTCTTTCTCTGCCATAACACAAGGAAGGGATCGGCAGAGATTTCACTCACACAGACCCACACACTTAGATAAAAAAAAAAAACACAAGAGAAACTTTTTTTTTTTTTTTTTTTTATATAAATAGAAGCAAAGGGAAAGGGAGAGTTACTAACAATAGTAGTTCAAGATATACCTTTAAAGGTAAAAAGGGAGGGGAAGTAACCTATACGAAATGGTTACTGGCGGGAATGAGAAAGAAAAAGTCACTTAATTAAAAACAATTAATGCAAAGAAAGGGTTATAAACTATAAGGGAGAGACAGAAATGACTAATTACACTAAAAATATAAAGAAAAGGAGATTACAGAAGAAAACATTTTTAAATTATATGACTTGACAGAGAGCTAGCTGATAGATCACATCTTCGCAGAGCAGCAAATGAGATGAGGTAATTGGGAGAAATGCGTTGTGGGTAAAGGGGGCATAAAAAAGCTTTTTGGTTGCCACAATCTTTCTAATGGCCGAGTCGGAGCCATTGGATCGGATTCGAACCCATATGTGAGAATGAGATGAAAAATTGACAAAATATCAGATCCAGTGTTTTAATTTTTTTTTTGCATATATTTTTTTTTTTTTACTTTCTTATGTATTTAAATTTTTATTGAATGATTTAATGTGATCATCAGACTTCCTATTAGGATTGTTCTATAGAACAGGAAAGGGTTCTGTGGCATTATTTTATTCTGAAGTCCTATCACAGGACAAAAGCGCTCAATAAATACTAAGTAATTTATGTTGTCTGGTGACCACATCTTCTGATGTCACTTATTTGTTATAAAGCAATGAATGAAGGCAGAACAATACACATCACATAATTTGACTTGGCCATAACTTTTGACACAATTCCCTAATCAGGTTTGTACAAAAGCGAAATAAACTGGGAATAAACTCCCATGTCACCTGCTGGACTGCCAGCTGGCTCGCAGACAGGATGCAGGAATTCAAAATAGGGTTAGGTTATCTCCATACAGAAATAAGTCACCAGGGGAGTCCCCCAGTGTTCCATACTGGGACCTCTCCTGTTTGGCATCTACTTTTCTGAATAGCCAATAACTAAAAGCTCTGGCTGGCTAAGTTTGCAAATGACTGTAAGCTTGAAGCAGTCACCGAATCTGCAAATTACTTGGCCATCCTGCAGGGAAGGTTCGTCTCAAATGAACTGGTGCCAAAATCATGGACTGAAACTAAATGCCAAAAAATGCATTACTGTAGACTTGACCCACTTGTTTGGGATTTGGGAACTTAGTCCGACAGTGTCCTAACTTTTGACCAAGTGTCTACTGTTGTAAGAAAGTCCTCCTGCAATGCACAGCTTATAAACAAAGGGACTTTGTCTAGACCTACAGATGTAATTGTGCCACTTTACTCGGCCTCATTACGCCAGTCATTGATTATAATGACCCCTTTGGCATGCATCTGTCCAGACACATGCAAAAAAAAACTAGAACGTCCACAGAGATACCTTAGTAAAAGGATACAAGGCCTAAACAACATGTCCTACATGGACGGACTCAAAGCCCTGTCACTATACTCTCGATCCCACAGAGAGCTAAAAGGTGATCTTTGGCATTCAAGGCATCCTCCAACCCAATACAGGTGGACTTGCACCACACCAGCAAGTTAAACGGCATCAGAAATACTTGGGCAAAGGATCTAAACCTTCAGCAGGATGGTTTGAAAGGACAAGTATATCTCACAGAAGATACCACTCCTCTGCAACAGACTCCCCATTTACATAAAACAAAGTTCATCCCTGTCCATATTCAAGCAGAACTTGGATCTATCGATGGCAAACAAATTTTACCCCAGGAATGCTCCCTGTATTAGTAATGGACAGAGGCACCTCTTAAATACTTTATCTCATGCACGGGTCCCTCAAATTATCTATAGCATGATCCCAGTTATTCTTATTAGAAGTAATATATAATTATTGACCATGAGATGGGGAAGGCCAATCTATAACCAAACGGAATACGTTATTTCAAGCACAAAAAGGGAAATTGGCCAGGCTTAAAATGGCCTACATGGACAGCTAATCTAGTACTTCGCTCAGAACCAGCTGGCACTGCTTCAGTGCACTCATCTCATAATTCATCTTAGGAACACACATGCTTCCCTACTGAAATGCCAAGTGCCAACAAGCCAAAAAAAAAAAAGAAAAAAAGAAAACACAGGAGAAGAGCAAAATTTGAAAATTGCTCTTCTCCTTTAAACTTTTTTGTATGAGGGCAAGCCCCCCCCCCATACACCAAATGGCATCTCAGATTTAGATACTAAGTCCGGTCTTGTAACCATTCAGTCTCTATATTTCAGGACTCACCCTAGCGGGGTCCAGATATTTCAAATGATTAATATGTACAGTGCTGTATGTGTGGTAAGCTAACATACAACACATTGCATTACTGTTTTAGCACACATCACATCCTGTACTCCAAAAATGCAAAATCCCACAGAGATGTTTTTAAATCCAACAAGATACGTTTTTTCACTTTTAAAGCATTTTGATTAACTAGCATTTTTATGCAAAACTGCAGTAGAGTAGATATGAAGCATGTTGCCTAAACTGACTGCCAAAACAAAATAAAAATAGTATAAAACAGATGCAAATGAGCTGACACACGCACAAGTTTTGGTCAGCATAATGAAAACCAAGAAAGCAACCCCGCATTAAAACCAAATCCACAAATTTGTTGGGGTCATTCCTTTACTCAAATGTCATCAAAAAGAGCAAACAGAACAGCAATATACATTTGTGTGGGTGGGTTTGAAGGCAGTGAAAAATAATTACCTCCTCTACACATATTCTTGGTGGTAAAATGCAAGCTGGGTATATAATAAATTCACCCCCTGCCCCCCAAAAGCAGGGATTTATCAGTAGCCAACTTATCAAATAAAACACAAATATATGCTTCCTGAAGTATTACTCAATACTGACAGAATTGTGAATTGCTGCACGATCTGGACGTCACTGTATTTCCACTGCAATTTTACTTAGTCTGGGGGACCTTAGTCTTGTGGCATCACTCACAATAATGAGAGAACTGTAAACTGCTGCAGGATCTGAGACTTACACACACGCGTGCGTGGGCATTATATACATACATATCATGCATACACACACACACACACACACACACACACACACTTGCATTTTTACTGTTTACTGAATGTATTCCTCTCTAACACAACTATAACTTGTGCAGAGTGGAGTAGCAGTGGTTTGCAGTCCCCTGTATAGATGCAGGCACCTTGCCTTGTAATTTTCCATATAAAACTTCCTCTACTTTCTCAAGTATCTAGCTGAGTGTAGAGCAGCTAGTTTACACGCTGAGAAACATTACCCCAAGAATGTTGTTTTACATTAATCCTAGACCTCTCTCCCCAGCCGAACAACTCCACATTCAGTTTGTTACAAACCCCTCTTGCACCGCCCTCACAGATCACAAAAAAATGGATCCACAGTCGTGAATGTGCACTTTCCAACTGTCTCTGTAGCCAGCCTGGTGGAAATGGGCATCCTGAGACAATGTAGCAATTGTCTCATGTTTATTGACAAGCACGTTATTCTTAAGCAGACAGTCACAGTATGTGAGAGATGTAATTACACCATGTCTTTGGAGGCAACAGTTCTTGCATACAGACTGTGATATCTCCATATAGCTTGCCAATAACACACACACACACACACACTACACCTACTAGAGATCAGACAAACTGTCATAAGCTGAGGCCCTTAAATTAAGTCTACCCAAACCTCAAATGTCTCTCGGATGCTGTACTCAACAACCTCTCACTCTACAAAGACAATACTCCCCAGGACACATGCAACTACATCCCACAATGTCTTAACCTCTAAGCATTTAAGACAAACTGCCACACAACCCAATATATTGGTCACTGCAGATTCTACTGTCAGACGCACTGAAGCCCCACTCACCAGGCTGACCACGGAGATGGTCATGGTCAGTAGCCTTATCAATAGCAAGGATCCGACAGATCTCACACACACACAGGACATTCTACCTTCTCCAAGGATGATACCTCAACATAAACAGATGATGAATGACTAACAACTGGCACAGTTACTGGTGTCATTCTAAGGAGGTCTAACATTTGTTGTCTTGGGAAGACATGATCAACAAACCATGCCACTTTACCACGGATAGTCTGCACCTGTCCCCACTAGTGTTTTGATATTGGCTAAAACATTATTCACCCCGTAGTGCTTTTTTGGGCAATGCCAGTCTGATAAATCTTCCTGTACAGTAAGTTTTACTCAAAATAAATTAAAGGTGTTAGTGCTCAGGTCTAGGACAGAGGAATGGTGAGGATGCAGGGAGTAGAGGTGGCGAAGGTGGATGAGTTTAAATACTTGGGATCAACAGTTCAGAGTAATGGTGAGTGTGGAAGAGAGTACAGGCAGGATGGAGTGGGTGGAGAAGAGTGTCAGGAGTGATTTGTGACAGACGAGTACCAGTAAGAGTGAAAGGGAAGGTCTACAAGAGGATAGTGAGACCAGCTATGTTATATGGGTTGGAGACAGTGGCACTGTCAAAAAGGCAGGAGTCAGAGTTGGATGTGGCAGAGTTAAAGATGTTAAGATTTGCACTGGGTGTGACAAGGGTGGACAAGATTAGGAATAAGTATATTAGAGGGTCAGCCCAGGTTGGAAGGTTTGGAGACAAAGCCATAGAGACAAGATTACATTGGTTTGGACATGTGCTTAAGAGGGATGCACAGTATATTGGGGAAAAAGATGCTAAGGATGAAGCTGCCAGGTAACAGGAAGAGAGGAAGGCCTAAGATAAGGTTTATGGATGTGGTAAGAGAGGACATGCAGGTGGTTGGTGTGCCAGAGCAAGATGCAGAGGACAGGAAGAAATGGAAACAGATGATCCGCTGTGGTGACCCCTAATGGGAGCAGCTGAAGGAAGAAGTGTGCTCAAGTCTATATCACTGCATCGAAGCACAACTCAGCGAATGACAATTCAAATACCTATTCATCGAATCTACTAGCCATTAAACTGAGTTTTCAGCGAAATTTTTCCTAGGGCCAACCAATGGTTGGCCACCATCTGGAATTTGCCATTTTCCCCACTGTACTGTGATCGCAGAGTTGGTATATATAGTTTGGGGGGGGGGTGTAGCCCCCCCCCCGCCTGGGTAGGTGTTAAGTTTTATGGTTTTGTTCAAGGTCACAAGGGTGGACTACTGTTGGTTTGCCGAAGGAAAGATTTTGCTGAAAACTCAGTTCATTGATTAGTAGCTTTGATAAATAGGTGTTCATTGTTTTCTGATTCAAAGTGATATAGACCCACTACTGCTCAATGCTAGGAATCTCAAGCTCCACTCCCCAGAAGTGCTCTTCACCCTGAAGAGTGTTGACATCTGTGCAGCTACTGAGATATGGTTTAAAGGTGGAGAAGGCATCTCAGCAGTGCAAGGCTACAATGCCTTCCACACATTTAGACCAAATACTGCATAGGAACAGACAAGAGATAAAGGTGTATCACTCTAAATAAAACACAAGCACACCAAGATTGGTCAAATAATAAGATGACACACTTGAGCTACTCCATGTCTAACTAACCTTTGGTAAAGTTCCATACCATATACTTGCTGGCTATATGCACCCCCTCTCCCATCTTTGACCCAGAATAACCATACAACATAACTAAAAAAGAAGTTATGTACTCACCATAACGTTCCATCTGAGTAGTTCTACTTCATTTGTCTTCAACCTGTGAGAATACAGATCCGTATCAGATCCGAGCTGGCAACTTTACTAGCATCTGCTCCAAGCTCCTCCCTTTACCCATAATACACCTCCACTACCTTCCATCCCCAGATAGAGTTTGCTGAACCTTATACTGACAACCTGACCCGAAAAAATACTGTGACCTACAACTGAAGCCCGTAGGCTGTTTATATGCCAAGGTCAGGGGGAAGGAGGGAGGGATGGTTGAAGACAAATGAAGTAGAACTACACAGATGGAACGTTATGGTGAGTACATAACTTCTTTATTTGAAGTACTTTACTTCATTTGGTCTTCAACCTGTGGGACAGAGTCCCCAGCTACTAAACTCCTGGGAGGCCCTCATGGAAGGATATTCCGGAGCACCACGGAACCAAAGGATGCTCTCCTTCTGGAAGCCAAATCCAATTTGCAATGAGAAATAACTATGACATGAGAACCAAGCAGCTGCAGAACAAATATCATCCAAAAACACTCTAGACCAAAAGGCTGCAGACGTAGCCAAGGACCTAGTGGAATGTGCATTCACCTGACCTGGAGGAGATGTGCCTCTGTCCTTATAGACCTGAAGGATGCATGATGAAATCCATCTTGCAATAGTGACCTTGGAGATGGGTTTTCCCAAAAAGGGTTTGTAGCAAAACAAAACTGATCACATTTACGGAAATTTTTAGCCCTGTGTAAATAGAATCATAACTGTCTATGAACATCCAACAGGTGGAGCTTGTATTCCATCTTGTTAGAAAAATTAGGAAAAAACACAGGCAAATTGATGGTCTGATTGATACTGACTGATGATGCCATCTCAGGAAGAAAGGATGGACTGGTTCGAAGGGAAACCCTATCTTTATGAAAAATCATGTAAGGAACTTTGAAGGACAAGGCCTGTAATTCTGAAACCCTTTTGGCAGAATTACAAGAAAAGCTGTTTTCCAAGATAAATATTTCAGACCTGCTGTTACGGCAGGCTCAAAAGGCGGAGCGACCAAAGCTTGAAGAACCATAGTAAGGTCCCATGGGGGAACAGGATTTTTGACTGGCGGGCATAACAAAAAAGTGTCTTTAATAAAGGCTTTACATAGTCTGGAAGAGCCTAAAGAGGCAGAATTCTCGCCCAAATGAAAATGAGAGATGGCAGCCAACTGAACCTTGACAGTAGAACTAGCTCAGTGTTGAAAAATATCAGCTAGAAAATCAAGAATGGTGGAAATAGGAGCCATGAAAGGATCTAAACTCCTTTGAGAGGCCCAAAAGGAAAAATGTTACCACTTGCTGCAATAAACCTTCCTGGTCAAATACATATGAGCAGCCCCCACAACAGATCTAACTGAGGAGGATAGTCCAGGAGTCCTAGCAATCACGGGAACTGGAGCAGCCAAGCTGTGAGCTTCAAACTGTCCAGATTCGGATGAGGCACCTCCGGAGGGTGTGAAATTAGATCCTGAATGGGATCCAGGATCCAAGACGGAGCCAGAAGGTGAGACCAAAGGAAGGAAAACCATACCTGGCGAGGCCAAAATGGGGCAATGAGGATCACTTTGCTCCCCAGTCGATGAGCTTTCTGTAGAAACCTCAGAATGAGAGGTACTGGTGGTAAGCATACAGTAGACCGGGAGGCCAAGCATGAACTAGAGCATCTTTGGGGGACTCCCCCAGCAGGGGGTTCAGAGCGAAAAACTCACTGCACTTCGCATTGGAAGGAGATGCGAAGAGATCGTAGCAAGGTTGAACCCACTTGCAGAAGATCTGTTCTGCTACGGAAAGATTCAGAGACCACTCGTAAGGGATCAAAATGGTCTGACTTGGTCTGCCTGCTAGGATGTTGGACCATCCCGGAATGTGCGTTGCAATGAGAAAGTGACCGGTGGAGATTGCCCACTCCCACACACTCATGGCCTCGCAACAAAGGGGGTTAAAGATCTGGTCCCTCCCTGTTTGTTGATATACAGACCACTGACATGTTGTCTGACTCTATTGCAATCGTTCCCAGAGGAAGAAAGGCATGAAGGGCCTGGATCGCCCTCATCTCTAGGACATTTATGTGCAAGCTGGTTTCTATGGGGGACCACAGGCCTTGGACTGCCCTGCCTGAACAATCATCCCCACCCAAGTTGTGAGGCGTCCGTGGTCACTGTGGCTTGGGCCAGGGCTGGAATAAAGGGGCGTCCATCCAAAATGTCCGAACACATCCACCATATGAGGGACGAACACCAGACTCGTCTTGAGTTGAATTGGATATGCCAATGGCAGTTCCAACAGAGACCATTGTACAGCAAGAGTTCACTGTAGAATTCTCATGTCTAACCGGGCACACGGGAGAAGAGCTATGTTCGCCGCCATCGAGCCTAAGGCCCTCAACACCGATTCTGCCATAGGGAGATGAGAGCGGTAGATCAGGGAGACATGCATCCTCAGGTTTTGAACTCTCTCAGAGGTCAGGAAGATTTTGCACTGAAGAGCATCTATCCTGGCACCAATGTAGCCTATCACCTGTAAAGGATCTAGAAGAGATTTGGATGCACTGATTGCGATCCCCAAATGCAGGGCAAGAGTCAGGAAAAAATCCCTGGATTGGGAGAGTAGATGCCTGGCGGGAGCAGTGAGGAGCCAATCGTCCAGGTACGGATAGACCTGAATCCCGAAGCCTCAGGTGAGCCGCTACCACCGCCATCACTATGGTCAACACCCTGGGGGCTGTGGCGAGACCAAAGAGTAGGGCTCAAAATTGGTAATGATAGACTCCTAGCCGGAAGCGGAGGAAACTCTTGGAGCTTCTGTGCATTTTTATGTGATAATAAGCATCCTGGAGATCTAACGAGCACATCCAGTCACTCTCTTGCAGGTATGGCATGGACTGTAATGTGACCATCCGGAACTTCTCTTTGGCAACTGACAGGTTCAGGGTAGAAAGGTCCAGAATGGGCCTTAAGTCCCCCGTTTTCTTTGGCACCAAAAAGAATCTGGAGTAGAAGCCCGATCCGGACTGATCTGGGGGACGGTTTTGATGGCTCATTTTTCTAGCAGCTTGGAAACTTCCTGTGCTGATGCCCCTCTCTGCGTGGGTGGTAAGTCCGGGAGGTGTGTAGGAGAATTGGGGGAACCCACAAAGGGGCTAGAGTATCCTCTGGATACGATCTGAAGCACCCACTGGTCTGATGTTATGGACTCCCATACCACTACGTGCAAGGACAATCCTCCCCAGACTGCCTCCAGAGTAGAGCAGTCGGGCCACCCCTCAGGGTTGCTGCCCTGGTCTGTCCGAGAAAGGTTTGAGACCCAAAATTCCTCTGATCCCTCTGCCTCTGGCCCGGCGTCCATTCTGTCCCCCTCTGCCTCTGGGGGAAGAAGAGCCCTGAGCGTCCCGGGAATACTGTGACTTCCGGAACCACATCTTCATTTTGCCCTCTCTGGTTCCGGGACAAGGACCTTTGAGGGTTCGAGAAGTGGATCCCGATAGCAGATGGCGTCTTCCCATACTTCTCATTCTAAACTAATGTCTCTGACTGTCTTACCAAAGAGAGTAGAGCCGTCACAAGGGGCAATGGCAAAGGACACCTTGAAGGGTTCTGAAAATTGACAATCTGAGCCAGGCATTGCGCCTCATGGACACGCCGAACCCATCCACCCTTGCCGCTCCTTCCGTAGCATGTGAAAGGAGTCGCATGGAAAGTGTCCATCCTCGCAGAGAACGAAGCCCTGTCCTCCTGCGACATGGACTTAGGGGGAGACTCCTCCAGCTCCTTTACCAGATCGCGTTGGAGTCTGGTGACATGGGCCAGGTAGTTCAGTGCCCTAATGGAGAAGGTAGCTGAAGCGTACACCCACTTCTCTAGGTGGTCCATCATCAGCGACTCACTGTCAGGAGGATGAACAGAGAAACTCTCCTGTGCCAGTTCCTTCTTTGTGGCTGCTGCTACCACTATAGCGTCTACGGTGGAGCCCTTGTTCCATGCTGGTCTGTCTGGGGGGGTGTGGGACTAAGATTTTGTTGCGTCTTTTTGGAATTGGATTCATGTGCCAGGCTCCTTCCATGCCCGCAAGATGACCAGATCCATCAAAGGATCCATGGGAGGAGATGCCCAGGAAGTAGATGAGCCCATGCCGAAAGCCTCCAGGAACACAGACTCGTCAGAAGGTTGGAGGCAGACCCACCTCCCAGTTAGCGCAGGATTTCCATGATGTCTCCAAAGGAGACATCCGCAGGAGGTGACCTAGGGAAAGCTTCTCCATCATCCAAGTCCGTATCCTCAGTGGGGGAGTCCAACTGCCTCCTGTAGCACGTATGCTTGCGAGGCACCTCTCCGGTGGGAACTCGCAAGCCACTTGTTTTTCAGGGGGAACCATCTGGGGGCTCCTCGAGCATGGGCTGTCCCCTCTGGTAAAATGATGGGGACTGTAGAGAACTCGCAAGCCACTTGTTCCTCAGGGGGAACCATCTAGGGCTCCTCGAGCATAGGCTGTCCCTCTGGTAAAATGATGGGGACCGTAGCAAGAGCAGAGGCAGTCTGAGTGGAGTCCAAGGGGGCAGCCAGGGGTCTTGATCCAGCAGAGAGAACCCTTTCTACCACGCCGAATGCCGAAGCAGAGCAAACCTCCTGTGAACCCAGTAAGGAGGGCGGTCTCCCCGGATCCGATGAGAGAATCTGAGCCAGGCCTGAAGTGGCGGAGCTCCGAGGGAGGGAATGTGACCCGACAAAGGCAGAGCAGATGAAAAAATTCCACTCCCTCGGATTAGACATTCAAGCTCCGGCTCAGAGAGCAGCTCATATCCGAGCTGGTCAGATCCGACACGCTCAAGGCACCTGTCAGCGTCAAGGAAGCAGGTACTGTCAGCGCCGACCCCCTGACTAAATCCATCCTTGGATCCGAATACTCTGAACCCAATGGACAGATCAGAAAAGGAGATAATCGCTGGAAAAAAGGAAGCAAGCTCTCCCTTCCTGGGGGAGAGGGGGCTGGCAAGACCCCATCTGAATCAGAGTACGGATGGACCTCATCATTTTATTCATATCAAACTCAGATAAAGACCGGGTGGACCTCGACGAGGCCACGGACTCCAACCTTGCGGGTCGGGGCACTGAGGCCATAGAAGCTGAGGGTGTCTCCTCCGGCTCTGGGGAGAACCTCAGAGATCGGAGCCAAGGGGAGTCATGGATCCGTAATGTTTTCACAGGTGAAGGGAGGTCCAGAAAACTCTTTCGCTTTTCCCTCGCCTTCGACTCTCTCTTCTCTGTCCCTTTTCCGCTCTGCGTCCACAGGCTTTTGAATAGGAGGTTGAGTCCCAGCCTGGGTGGGAGGAAAAGCCAGGGGAAGAGAAGGAGAGGTGGCCACAGCAGCCGCTGTGACCGAAGCTGGAGATGAGGCAATAGTGTCTGAAGGGGAAAGAAGGCCTTCCCATCTTTAATGGCGGGGGGGTTGAATCCCGCACATATTGTGCAGTCCACACTCAGATGGGCCACACCCAAGCACATAACACAGAGTGTGGCCATCTGCAGGGGATAATTTATGGCCACACTCAGTGCAACGTTTGAAAATAGGCTGGTTAGCCATACTATCAGCAGAAAGAAAAAACTAAAGAAAATGTTGTTTCTTTCTAACACACACCCACTCACCACACTCACACACAGAAAACACAGGGGGGGGGGGGCAAAAATCCACACAACTATACAAATTAATCTGACTACCCTAAAACACTAACTCGATGCACCAAGTGAGGGGAAGAGAAAGGGGAACCTATTCGATCACTACCTAACGATTTTTAAAGAAAAAAGATATTTAAAAGTTTTTTTACCCATTTGGAGCACAAGAGATTACGATGCATAAGCTATTCGCTGCAATTGACATCTGGGGATGGAAGGTAGTGGAGGTGTATTACAGGTAAGGGAAGGAGCTTGGATGAAGTTAACTACTTCAGACTGTACTGGAGTCACTCACCACTGTGCCGAACACAACACTCATGGGTGATTTTAACTATACCACCATAAACTGGGATATACACACAACCACTAACATGCAGGCTCAAAGATTCTTGGATTTTGTCAATGCAAACACCCTGGAAAGAGCTTGTGGATCTGGTACTCCACAGATAAGAGGGAATGTTGCACACCTCACGGTGTAATGTCCTCACTGGTCAGATCAGATCACAAAGTGGTCACCCCTGAAATAAATATAAAGCCTGAACTCCCAAACAAACCCCAGAACCTTTAAGAACATTTCCAAGGCCAACTACCTCTTATTAACTGATGACACAGCTAAATTCCAACCCCCCACCCCAAAAACTCAAGAGAACACAGTGGCCTATGTGGAAGTGTGTGCAGAAACCCTGTGCAAGCATGTAAATAAGTGCATAGAAACATTACCAAACAAAAAACTTAGAATAAACACCAGAAACACCCCCCCCCCCCTTTGCTGGATACTCAGTATAAACAGATTGTACAATAAAAGAAAGACAATCCAGTTCAAAAAAGGCTTAGGTCAAACAGACAAAAAATTCCTCATCAGTATCAACAAGCAACTCAGGGGACTAATCAAGCCCACCCAAGCTAACTTCCAGGCAAAAGAAGCCTCCCACTCTAAGGATAACCATAAGGCATTTTTCAGTTATGTAAGCAACCTTAACAGGAACACCCAACAGTGTACTGAACTAATATTAAATGAAAGTCTTTACACTGAACCAGAGGAAATAGCAAATTTGCCAATAAATTTAACTCAAATTTCACCCCCATCACTTCTCAACAACTATCACTAAACAGGCCCTTTCTGCACTCTCCAAAGCTAAAAATACTGCATCAACAGGTCCTTATAATATCCCAGGATGCCTCATAAATAGCTTGAAACATGACCTATCAGTCCCACTAGAATCTCTATTCAACCACAGCGTCCAGACAGTATTCACCCCCTATAGAATGAAGGACTGCAATAGTCACTGCTCTACACAAAGGGGGAGCATCAAATAACGCAGGGAACTACAGACCCATAAGCTTGCAAGCCATGGAAAGAATGACTACGGACCTGATAAAGCCATAGGAAATCTTTAAACACTGAACTCATCCCAGGTCCGTTTTGTCAAGAACAAGTTGCAACTACTAAACCTGGTGGACTCTGTGAAGGTCACTAGTGCCATGGATGAGGCAAAATGGTGCATACTGCCTACTGCAGCCTGGAAAAAGCATCTGACAATACCACTCTTGGGATTACAGATAACCTCCCATATTTAAGCATAAATCCCTATGTCACCAAACGGACAGCCAAATGACTCACGGATAGGGCACAACGTTAGGGTGGAGGAATCCACCTCTACCAAGAGGACTGTTACTAGTGGTATCCCATAGGGCTTAGTAGTGGGTCATCTGTTTGGAATGTATTTCTCTAGAGTCAAGGCATATGTAAGAAGGCCCTTGGCTGACCAAATACAATGACTGCAAGTTGGGTGCAATCACCGAATCCCCCAGAGATACAGATATCCTCTAGAAGGGTCTGACAGACAACTGGTGCCAGAACTATGGCTTAAAACTTAGTGCAAAAAAATTGCATAATTATACCCTTTAGGAAGACAATCACCTCTGCAAATTACAACATTGATAACACTCCCTTAAGAGAAGACACACTGGTAAAAGACCTGGGAACTCAGGTTAACAGTAATCTGAACATTGAACACCATACATATACAGTGGATATAAAAAGTTTACACACCCCTGTTAAAATGCCAGGTTTTTGTGATATAAAAAATAAGACTGCAATAAGTTGTTTCAAAACCTTTCCCACCTTTAATGTGACTTATAACCTGTACAATTCAATTAAAAAACAAATCTGTTAGGGGAAAAATATAAAAAACATATGATAAGTGGGTTGCATAAGTGTGCACACCCTTAAACTAATACTTTGTTGAAGCACCTTTTGCTTTAATTACAGCATTCAGTCTTATTTGGTAAGAGTCTATCAATATTATTCCACTCTTCTCTGCAAAAGGGCTCCAAATCTGTCAGATTGCAAGGGCATCTCTTGTGCACAGCCATCTTCATGTCACCCCACAGATTTTCTATTTGGTTTAGGCCTGGGCTCTGGCTGGACCATTCCAAAAATTTAATTTTCTTCTTGTGAAGCCATTCTTTTGTTGATTTGGATGTATGCTTGGGGTCACGGTCGTGCTGAAAGGTGAAATTCCTCTTCATCTTCAGCTTTCTAGCAGACACCTGAAGGTTTTGAGCCAAAAGTGACTGGTATTTGGAACTGTTCATAATTCCCTCCACCTCGACTCAAGCCCCAGTTCCAGCTGAAGAAAGGCAATGTCAAAGCATGATACTGCCAACCACCATGCTTTACCGTGGGGATGGTGGTCTTTTGGTGATGTGAAGTGTTTTTGCGCCAAACATTCCTTTTTGAATCGTGACCAAAAAGTTCAACCTTGGTGTCATTAGATCATACCACATTTTCCCACATGCTTTTGGGAGACTATGTATTGTTTTGTAAATTTTAACCAAGCCAGGATGTTCTTGTGTGTAAGAAAAGGCTTCTGTCTTGCAACCTTACCTGATGGCCCAGACGCGTCTATATCACGTTATCAAAAGTTTACTTAATCGAATCAAAAAGGTAGAACTTTATTGATCAAGTAAAACATCGAACGATGTAAAAAAAAAAAAAACTAAATAGTGTAGGCAGGGATGCAAGCCCCGCTGCGCCCCCACACCCCCCCTAATTAAATACACCAACTCAGAGACTAAACTACATCAAGGTAAACGGAAATCTCCCCTTACGGAGATTTCTGTTTACTTGCACTATGTTCTTCACTTTCAATATTGTCGTGCCAACAATATCAGATTCTATATTGTCAGCTTACGACAAAGTGAAGTAGACCCGCCCAGACATATGGGGAATACGGGAGATTGTTGTCACATGTAGTACACAACCAGTACTTGCCAGAAATTCCTGCAGCTCCTTCAGTGTTGTTGTAGATCTCTTGGCAGCCTCCATGACTCGTTTTTGTCTTGTCTTTTCATCAATTTTGGATGGAAGTCCAGTTCTTTGCAACTTCACTGCTGTCTCGTATTTTCTCCACTTTTTGATGAACGTCTTCACTGTGTTCCAAGTATATCCAATGCTGTGGACATTTTTTTATACCCTTCTCGACCAATACCTTTTAACGACAACATCCCTTTGATGCTTTGTAAGTTCTACACTAACCATGGCTTTTGCTGTAGCAGGTAACTGAGCTAGGACAACTGATCTTTATTTGGGATTAATCAGGGTCTCTCTAATTGATGTCAGGTGTGTATCCAAGAAGACTGAATGCTGTAATTAAATCCAAAGGTACTTCAACAAAGTATTAGTTTAAGGGTGTGCACACTTATGCAACCAGCTGATTTGTTTGTTTTTCAACTGAATTGTACAGGTTATAGGTCACATTCAAATTATTTATTGTGGTCTCATTTTTTATATCACAAAACTTGGCATTTTAACAGGGGGTGTGTAAACTTTTTATATCCACTATATATACACACACACACACATACAAATATTTCAAGCACAAGTATTAATGCCCTTCTAGTCTGACAATATACCAGAACAGTTGTTCCCATAATTGTCCAGGCTGTTCTTAAAAATATCTAAACTAGCATTGCTTTAATGTTATTTGGCAGTGTGTTTTATCAGCTGCTCTCTCAGAGAACCAATTAGTACACTTCTCATTTCTATATAATCATTTAATTTCTCCAAAGTCTTTTGGGTTTCTAATACCATGTCAGGAATGGACCACCCACTGCTAAGTCAAAGCATGATTAAAGTTTATGAAATTAGTATCGTTTCAATCTTTGATGTTAGCCAGAAGTGTTCTTCACAGCACCTGCAATATGCCCAGAATGGACTCCTTCTGCAATTCATATGGAGTTATATGCAACAGTAACATAACCAAGTATGACTGTAAATTCTTTTTTATATGACCAGTTGCTCCTACTACTAATGGAACTGTCTGGGTATCCTTCCTTCCACAATGCCCTCAGTTCTTCCTGCAAATCCTGGTATTTTATGACTTTATGCCTCTCTATATGTAAGACACTGTAGTCAGTGGGTGTAGAAATTTCAGTGATCAATGTTACTTTGCTTTCTTTTCATGGACTGCTATAGCTGGTTTTCTAGCATCTATTTTTTGAACTGTTGGTAATGGGTGACCCAAATGCCTTGTAGCTCTTGCTTCTAATGTTTATCAGCTACTTTAGTACTGCAAAGTCTGCAAAAGCCCCAGTGCAACAGTCTTGCCACATTATTATACCTTTCAGTACATAGTCTTTCCATTAGTATGTCACAGCAAGATGTGCAACTCTTTCCAGTTCTGTTTTACAAAACCTACATTTGTCTTTCTCCCACATGTGCAATGAACTTTGAAAACTAACATGCAAGTCATCCACTGTCTTGGGTCGCCAGTATCAACCCTTCATAATTTGGTTTAAATTCACCTCTCCTTAACCATTCCTGTGTTCAGTCCTGATCAACATGAGGATGTTCCAAGAGTTTTCTGTATTTGCAGCTATATTTATGCATTTTCTACATTCTTGCCTTTTCATCTGATCCTTCAACTTATATTCTTTTGTTTGTTTTTTTTGGCACATTCAGTTGCTGCCTGATTTTCTATCTGCTTCTGGTTTAACTTTCATTACCATTTGACACTGATTTGCTTCTTCTAAACTCAGCAGGGAAGTCATTTTACACTTGTTCTCTTCATGTTTTAAACCTTTCACTACATTTGGTTCTTGTGAGGTCAGCAGATATGTATGGACTCCTACAATGCAGATCTGTACATATACTCATTTTCGAGGAGGCCCATATCTCCTTCAGAATGGGGAAAATACAGTCTTTGTATACACTTATTTTTATAAATAATTTGAGAAGCATGAAGCATAGGTTGGTACTAGGCTATCGGCCCTAGGGCCTATACAAGCCTAGCCATAACAATTCCCTGGATACTTCTTCCCACAATATTTACTTCCCTGGACCCCTGTCTAGCAGGGCGACTGACATGATCCCAGAGGTGAATTTCCTATCTCCCATCCAATCGTCGTTTCCTTTTGAAGAGGGCTCAAGGATGCACTCTGCTTGACATGCATGGGCAGTCTATTCCAGAGTATGGGGAGTCTCTGGGTCAGGAACCTATCCCTCTAGCATGCTTTGTTCGTGTTTTCCTGTCCAACTGATCCAACACCTTTTGGGGCCACTCAATCACTCCAAAACTGTAAGTTAGAATATTAAGAGCAAATTGCTTCATAGATTGGACTTTGTTCCTAGATGTCAGCACTGTTTTCAGTACTAATTTTAGTCTTCTAAAATATTCCTTACTTTTAGTCACATTTGTTCATATTTTATTGCTGATCCTTCATCTATTCCCAAATATTTATACATTCCCTCTTGCTTAAATTCTTTTATATCACATTCCTGTCCCAGGCGGATGTTTCCTTGGTGCTGCAGCTCTCCTGCTTTAAAGGTTGCTTATGCATATTTATCAAGACCAAATGATATTCTTATCTCATCTGAAAAAGTTTTGACCACCTGCAGTTGTGCTTTCAGTTCCTCATCTGATGAGTTACAAGTTTTAAATCATCAACAAAAAGATGATTAGAAGTCCTTACACTTTGTTGTTTTCTGGAAGCCAAATTATAGCCATGACCTAATCCAAGTAGACAGCTTAATGGCAAGACAGAAGAAAAGCGGTGACAAACAGCCATCCTGAAATATCCTCCTTTGAAATTTATCCCGGGAAAAATAATCTGCCTTTTATCATTGCTTATCTGCAAAGTGGTCTGCCACTAATTCATGGTCACAGCAACATAATCAATCAGTGCAGGGAGTATCTTACACATTTTAAGCACTCTTATTCATGAATGTAGGATACTGTCAAATGCTTTCTTATAATCTATCCATGCCATACTTAGATTCTTCCCATTTTTACAGTTCTCCATTATGACTTTAGCAACAAATGATCCTTTGTTCCATACAACTTTCTTTTATTACCCTTTTTTCTACTGCCATGCTTGAGTTTTCTTCCGTCTATAAACTCACAGTTTCAATTCTACTCTATAGTTTATATAAGTTATCGGTGTATAGCTTTTAGAATAGCTTGCAGGTTCACTCAAGTAGGAATATTGTTTTTCCGGTTAACCAGGGTGACGTCTGTTCAGGGTGCGCATACAAATAATTCTTATTCATGGCTAAATCTTCATGTAAAGATGCTAATACTTTTAGCCAGGAGTTAGGCACTGCATCTGGGCTTGCGGTTTTCCAATTAGGAGCTTTCGTAACACTTTCAGTTTCTCTGGCTGTTCCATCATCCCATTTCATATCCTGTACATTTGAACTTCTTAGTCTTTTTTTAATGTCTTCTATCCATTCAGCATCTTAGTTATGCTCTACAGGGTCTTCTTAAATATTTCTCCAAAATGTGATTTTTTTTTTTTTTTTTTGTGGTGTTTCAGTTCCTTTTGCCTCATTTCCCAATGCTCTATAAAACATTTTTGGGTCAACAATAAATTGCTTATTTTGTAGTTTTCCTTTATATTTATATGTACATCTAAGTTTTTCTACATATGGTGATATTTTGTTTATTTGCAACAGTGCACGATAGATCCTGATCTCTTCTTATAACTGCACATTGTTTTTATCATGTCTGAGTACGTTTGTTGATCTGTTCCCTCTTCTGTACTCTGTGACACTTCTTGTCTTAATTGCTTTATAGCTTTCTCTATTTGATACTTCTCTGATGGCATTTGATTTCTCCCCTTCCTTTCCCTTACTGCCCTGTGTTTTTGTGGTAAAACTATGCTATTAATATTGTATGAATCTCTATGGATAGTCCTAATTACTGTGTTCATTTGTTTTATCAAACCTCTGACTTTTTGGGTTTTATTGACCCTCCGCAATCTTTCTTTTATTGATCTTAACATGTCTATCTCTAAGTCAAGAAACTCAAGCAAGCTCATTTTCTTCTAAACTGAGGGCACATTTTTCATTTTCTATTTCCTGCGGGCATTCTACAGAAAGTTATGTTGCATCTTCCTGTGGCACAGTCTCTTCAATTTCATCCTGTGCCATCCATTGCTCTGTCATATGAGAGCTCACTGGCCTATCACTCCTCAACATTAACTGTGCCAGATTTTCCACAGTTTTCTGTTTCTTCCCTTGCTGTCCAGCTTCAAGTGAATGTTTATACTGGTTTCCTGTGGAAGGCTCCAAAATATCTTCATATGGAACCTAATCAATTGCTTCCCATTCCACAGGTTTCCACTTAATTTGGAGTTCCACTGCTCTGTCCTGTTGTGGTGCCTTCTGAATTAATTTTTCTACACTGAATCCTTCACTTTTGGAGGTACTCCATAAAGTACAGTTGTCTACACTTACCATAAATGTAGATGTTAGAGTGTATTCACTGTTGCAGCCATCACATTTGGGTTTATCCCTGCCATGGTAGCCATTGGCTGACCAGAATACCATAGACTTAGTATTTCTGTGTTGGTTGCTGTCGCTTGAGGACTGACGTCAGGTCGTCAGTGGTATAAATGAAGGTATCCAAAGCCATTACATCAGTTTTTCTTGCCTTAACCTGTCAGGAGCCCCCAAGGTAGGAGGCCTGGCTCTGGTGAAAGAACCCCACCAGTGGAAAATAAATACTTAAAAGAAGAGAGAAAGGGGGATGGAGGAAGGGAAAAGTACAGTTGTGTACACCTACCATAAATGTAGATGTTCGAGTGTCTTCACTGGTGCAGTCATAACTGTAGGGTGCTCCTGCCGGCAGGCAGCCCGAGGCCGGCCAGAATCCCAAAGTCTGGGTCCGGCGTCGGCTGTACAAGCCAGTACCCTGACGTCAGTACGCTCTGGTACATAGCCCTCAGCAGACGCCATCTTCTCCAGCCTTTCTTGCCCTAGATGTCAGAAGTTCCCAATAAATCAAAAATGAATCCAACAAGAAAACACAAATACACCACAAAAGAGAGAAAAAGAGGGGATAGGAGGGAGGGAAACACCGACTGCAACAGTGAAGACACTCGAACATCTACATTTATGGTAGGTGTACACAACTGTACTATGTTCATCGTGTTTCACTGTTGCAGTCATAACTGTAGGGTGGAATCCCAAAGCAGTGACAAAAGGGAGGAGGATTAGACAGAAGGGGCAGCAAGAAGACCCTGCAAAACAGCAGTGGCAAAGCCTGCCCTGGTCTTAGAATACAAAGGGAGATTGTAGTGCTTGGAAAAAGTATGCACAGAACTCCAAGTGGCAGCTTCCAAGATCTCCTTGGTAGGAACTCCCCTGAGAAAAGCTGTATAAGTAGCAGCTGCTCTAGTAGAATGACTTCTCACAGTACCTGGAAACTGTTTCCCATGATGAGTGTAACAAAATCTTATTCCATAAGAAATCCATTTGGAAATAGTTTGTTTGGAAATATGTTTTCAGTCATTAAACTGTGGAACCTTTGCTGGTGTTTCGTGCCTTCGATTTGGTCTTTGTGGATTTGTTTGGAAATAGCCTTTCCAAGAGAACTGGAGGCAAAAGAAACAAACAATTGGTTAGATTTTCTGAACTCTTTAGTCTTGTCCAAATAAAATCGTAACTGTCTGTGCACGTCCAAGGAATGCAAAATCCTTTCCCCTTTATTCTGAGGATTAGGAAAGAAGGTAGGAAGGTGAATTGTTTGATTTAAATCCACTTTCGAAATCACCTTAGGCATGAAAGTAGGATTGGTCCTCAAGGATACTCTGTCCTGGTGGAAAGTAAGGTATGGTTCCACAGCCATGAGAGCTTGCAACTCTGAGACCCTTCTGGCAGAAGTCAAAGCTAACAAAAGAACTGTCTTCCAAGATAAAAACTTAATATCTGAAGATGCAGCAGGCTCAAAAGGAGGCAAAGTAAGTTTTTCTAAAACATAATTAAGATCCCAAGCAGGAACAGGAGGGGTCCTGGGAGGCCTTAAATTCTTAGCCCCTCTCAAGAATTGTCTCACCAAAGGATGAGAAAAAACAGGGGGATCAGTATTGAAATGAGCAGAAATAGCAGAAGCATGAATCTTAATGGAAGAAAAGGAAAGTCCATTAGACAAAAGATCCGAAAGGTAAAGCAAAATAGAAGAGAGATCAGGTACCAGAGGGTCCAAGCCTCGGTCCTGCATCCAAATGCAAAATCTCTTCCATTTAGAGGCATAGGATTTCCTAGTGCTAGGCCGTCTAGCTTCCAAAAGAACATCCAAAACTTGTTTGGGAAGAAATCAAATTCCTTTGAAGAGCCAAGCTGCCAGGCAAAGGGTCTTGAGATTGGAATGTAGCAACTGACCCTGATGCTGGGACAGAAGAGAAGGGTTCAGAGGGAGAATCCAAGGAGGCTCCAAGAACAGGTGCTTTAAAGTTGGATACCAAAACTGTTGAGGCCAATTTGGAGCAATCAAGATGAGGAACTTGGGCTTGTCCCGTTTTATCTTTAGTAATACCCAAGGAAGTAGAGGAAGAGGAGGGAAGGCATATCCCGAAAGGTTTCTCCAGCTGAAGGACAGGGCATCCACTTTCCAAGCTGTTTTGTGGAATGACCTTGTGCAAATGTGAGGCAGCTGATGATTGAGATGGGATGCAAACAGATCTATCTGGGGGCATCCCCAAACTGCAGTAATCCTGTTGAATAAGTTGGTGTCTAGCATCCATTCGTGAGGATCTAAAATGTTCCTGCTCAGGCTGTCTGCTAAGAGATTCTGTTCTCCTGGTATGAATTGGGCCTGGAGATGTAGATTCAGATTTAGAGCTGTGTCCCATAAAGCCATAGCTAGTCTACAAAGGGGGTACGAATGAGAACCCCCCTGCTTGTTTATGTACCACATGACTGTGGTGTTGTCTGTGTAAATCAAAAGAGGCCCTGGATGCAAAAAGTTCTTGAAGGCTAGAAGAGCATTTTGAACTGCCAACATTTCCTTCAGATTGATGTGCCAGTGAAGATGATCCTTTGTCCAGGTTCCCTGCTGGCAATTGCCTAGAAAATGTGCTCCCCAAGCATAATCCGAGGCGTCCGTGGTTATGATTTGAGAAGATTGAGGAAGACGGAAAGGCTTTCCTTCGTTTAAAGCACACACCCTGGACCACCAAAGGAACTCCTTCTGGAGGCAGGGGATCAGAGGAATCAGAGTGTCCAGATCGTGGTAATGCTGCGGCCATACACTTTTTAGATACCACTGAAGCTTTCTCATATAAAGCCTTGCATTTGGAATCAACAGAATGCAGGAAGCCATGTAGCCCAGTGCCTGCAGGAATTTCCTTGCAGTGAGCTGAGGTAGAGTTGCCAAAGTCTTGAAAATTGAAGCCAGCTGTATTTGTTTTTCTGTAGTGAGGAAGGCCCTTTGTAAGGTTGTATTTAAGAGGGCTCCCAGAAATACCATTTGTTAAGAAGGGATCAAATGTGACTTTTTTGTGTTCACTGAAAATCCCAGTAGTAGGAAAAGACGTTGAACAAAATCCAGATGTTGAAGTAAAAGATCCTTGCTGTCTGCCTGAATAAGGCAGTCATCCAAATAGGGGTAAATCTGAATCCCCTGGAGTCTGCAATAAGCCACTACTGGTGCCAGGCACTTGGTAAAGACTCTGGGCGCAGTAGATAAACCAAAGGGCAGTACAGAGAATTGAAAGCGTCTCGAACCTGCCTTGAACCTGAGGAATTTCCTGCGTTCCTGCCTGATGGGAATGTGTAAATAAGCTTCCTTTAGGTCCAATGTCACCATCCAGGTGTCCTGAGAGAGCATTGGAATCAGCTGCTGCAGAGTAAGCATCTTTAATTTTGGAATTTCCAAAAAGGTGTTTAACACAGAAAGGTCCAGAATAGGTCTCCATGAGCTTTGTTTTCTTGGAACCAGAAACAGTCTTGAATAAAAACCTTTTCCCATCTCTGAGAGTGGAACAGGCTCTATGGCTCTCATGGCCAGAAGAGCATCCACTTGATTTAAGGCCTCTGACCATTGATGTTTTGGCAGATCTGGCCAACCGAAAGCCCTTGGCAAGGTATGAAAGTGGAATTTGTAGCCTTTTAAAACCACGTCCAATACCCATTTGTCCTGGGTAATATGAGTCCAATTTCTGTAAGAGAGAAAGTTTTCCTCCGAGAGGGGCATCCAGGTAAAGAGGTCCTGTAGCCCAACCGAGAGGGTCATTGAGTTTGCTTTCTTTGAGATTGGGATCTGTCTTCTCCCCTTCTAGGTGAAGAAGCAGTCCATTGTCTCGATCTGTAGGAGGCCTGAGCTTGGCCACGACCTCTGGAGCGTCTATATCTTCCCCTTTGAGGCCTGTCAAACGTGGGAAAGGGCCAATTTTTGGAGGGCCAATTCCTGGAAAATCTAGGAGGCTGAACTTGCAAGAAATCTTTCACAGTTTGCATAGATTTTGCCTTTTCTTCCATCTTTTTAATAACCTCCTCAGCCTTATATCCAAAAAGAACATCATGCTGAACAGGGGCATCTAATAATTTAGCCTTAACCTGTTCAGGTAAACTTTGCTCACGAAACCAAGCATGTCTCCTGATAACAGTACCAGAGGCTGCGGCCCTGCAAGAAGCATCCAAAGCATCAAAACCACAATGCAAGCTATGTTTGTTCAGTTGCATGCAATACATCCTGTAGTTCCTTATCTTCTGCACATGTAGGAAGGGAAGCAAGCTTTTGCTTTAAAACAAACAAAAGAAATTGCTGATACTTAAACATATGAAACTGGCAATTTAAAGCCCTAACAGAAAGGGTAGCAGATACCTTTTTGCCCCACCTGTCTAAGGCACGAGAATCCTTCTCAGAGGGAATAGGATTCTTAGAAGTAGCAACTTTAGCAGCCTTAGAACCCTGAGATATAGTTTCAGGATCTGCAGAAGGATTCTTAAATAAGAACAAATGAGACTCGGGAACCCTATAAAACCTATCAGGCTTAGGGGGAGCAGGAGGCATGGAATCAGGATTCAAATTAGCCTCGGAAAAAGCATCATCCACAATGTCAAGAACAGGAGGGATAGCCAAAGGCCTATGTTGAGGAAGAAGGAATTCTCTAAGCCTCTTCTTGGAAGCAGAATAATCCTGACCTTCCCAATGAAAATGTTCCCTCATCTCATGTAAGGTTTCCCCAAAAGAAAAATCTTCAGGCGGAGAGGCAGAGGGCAAGGAGTCCTCAGCATCCGAATCCTCATAAGGAGGAAAAGAATATTCCTGATCAGAGGAAGAGAGAAGATATAGAAGCCTGGTCAGAAGAATCCATAGGAACATCCTGTTGAGGCCTTTTCTCAGGGGTGAGAACCCCTAATCATTGTAAGCAAATCTTCAGCCATCCTTAACAATTGCTTCTGTGTCCTGGGAGTAGATTCAGAAGTAGCTTGAGCAGGAGCTTTAGACTTAACAGGAGTCTTTGTCTTTGCCTTTGAAATAGTGATGTGAGTAGGCCTGAATACCCCCCTCAGAAGCCGGTACCTGCACAGCGGTTCCGGACCCATCCGATGGAGCGACGTCCGAAGGTCCTGCAGCAGATAAAATAGAAGGCCTTGATGGCTCCCCATGGGAGTCCGTATCGGCCATCGGTTCAGAAGTGGCGGACGACAGGGGCTGCAAAAGCACCTCACTGATGACAGCCGAACCGGACGCTGGCTCCAGCTGCAACGAGTCCTGTTTGGACCTCGGAGGCCTGTCCTTGTCTTTGCGCTTCTTTTGAATTCCGGTAGTGTCCGACGACATTCTATAATTGAAGCGTCTGCCAAAGTAATTCGGAGCCCAGTCGTACCTGCGTTTGATAGTACGAGAATTAAACCTGGCACAGAACCGACAACAAGAAACGTCGTGGTCAGGGCCTAAGCAAGGTAGACAGTAAGAGTGGAAATCTTTATGAGGTATTTGTTTTCCACACGTAATACAATTATTAACTTTTTCTGACATCGGAGGAACAAGAAAAAGATTCCCCAAGAAGAGAAGTAAGAACTTCGGACCGACAACAACCAAAAACGCTGTTCGAAAATCGCCAGCCAACGACTTGCGAGCTGCTTTCCACCGCACGGCAAGAAAGACTGGAGAAGATGGCGTCGGCTGAGGGCTATGTACCAGAGCGTACTGACGTCAGGGTACTGGCTTGTACAGCCGACGCCGGACCCAGACTTTGGGATTCTGGCCGACTTCAGGCTGCCTGACGGCAGGAGCACCCTACAGTTATGACTGCAACAGTGAAACACGATGAACATCCAGGACTGCAACAGTGAATACACTCGAACATCTACATTTAAGGTAAGTGTACACAACTGTACTACGTTCTTTGTGTTTCAGTGTTGCAGTCATTACATCTGGGTAGATTCTCAAAGCTGAAGAAAATGGGTGGAGGCAGTCCAGGAAGCTAGGGGCTGGCTAGCATGCCTTGTAAGACGGCAGAGCCAAACCCTGCCCTGGATTTCGAGAAGAGAGGCAGGTGGCAATGCTTGGTAAAAGTATGAACAGATATCCAGGTGGCAGCCTCCCTGGTGGGGACTCCAAAGAAAGGCGCAGAAGTGGAGGCTGTTCTGGTGGAGTGTGTCCTGCCATGCTGTTTGTAGCAGAAATAGATGCAGGTGGGTAAATGAATGGATTGGTTGAGAGCCACACTGGACACCACCTTGGGCATGATGGATGGATTAGTTCTGAGGAATACCCTGTCTGCATGGAATATGATAAAGGGTTCCACAGCCATGAGTGCTTGTAGCTCAGACACTCTTCTGGCTGAAGTGATGGCCAGGAGGAATGCCATCTTCCATGAGAGAAATTTTAGCTCTGCAGAAGAAGCTGGTTTGAAGGTGGGCAGGGTGAGCTTTTTCAAGACAAAGTTAAGGTCCCAAGGTGGTGTTAGTGCCCTTCTGGGCGGGCCTCAAGTTGCGAGTCCCTTTGAGGAACTGTAATCGGAGGGTGGGAAAACAGAGGATGCTCAGTGGGAAAGTGAGCAGAAATAGCAGAGGTATGAATTTTTAAAGAGGAGAATGAGAGGCCACTGTGCAGCAGGTCAGCAAAGTAATCCAGGATGAGAGGGATGGGAGGCTGTGACATGCTGGGCACCCTTAACCTGGATCCAGGTGCAGAACCATTTCCATTTATCTGCATAAGACTTTCTGGTGCTTAGGCATCTGGCCTCTCGGATAACATCCAAAACCTGTTTACTGAGGATGGCAGATTGGTCAGGGGCTAGGGTATAAGCCAAGCTGCCAAACTGGGTGTTTGCAATTGGGGTGCATGAGTTTCCCTTCCCTCTGGGTTAGCAGTTTTGGAATCTGAGGAAGATTCCATGGAGGCAGTGGGGATAGACTGTGCAGCAAGGGGTACCAGTGCTGTCTGGATAAGTCTGGAGCTATGAGAATTGTCCTTGTTTTTTCCTCCCTTATTTTGTGCAGTATCCTTTGAATGAGAGGCAGGGGAGGAAAGGCATAGACAGAGAGGTTTACCCAGGGGAAGGACAGGGCATCCAATTTCCAAGCCATGCAGTGATGTTCTCTGGTCCTTGCAGAGTTGGTGGTTGGTGGGGGAGGCGAAGAGGTCGACCTCCGGGGTTCCCCATTTCTGAGTAATTATAGGAAGAAAGTGCTTCTGTTGAGCTGCTATTCGTGGGGCAGCAACATCTGTCTGCTTAATTGGTCTGCCAGGGAGTTGACAGCCTGGCAGGTATTGAGCTAACAGGTGCATTTGCAAGGAAGAGGCTGTGGACCAAAAGGTCATGGCTAGCCTGTACAGTGGGTAGGAGTATGTCCCTCCCTGCTTGTTGATGTACCACATTCACAGTGGTGTTGTAGGTCTTGATCAGGTGAACCTCTGGAGAAAAAAGGTCTTTGAAACTTATTAAGGCCGGCTGCACAGCCATCTCTTTTAGACTGATGTGCAGAGGGAGTTGTTGGGGGTTCCCATTGGCCATGTATGTACCTGCCGTCCAGGTGTGCACCCCAAGCGTATTCTGATGCATCTGTGGTGAGGGTCTGGGTGGCAGGGAGTGGAGAGAAGGGCAGTCCCTTGTTGTGGGAGCATGCTGTTGCCCACCAAAGAAATGTCTTCCTTAGGCAAGGAATTATAGAGAGTTTCCAGATCCTGAGTGTGTTGACACCAAAGGCTCTTCAGGTACCATTGAATTTTCCTCATATGCAGTCTGGCATATGGAATGAGGAGTATGCAAGAGGCCATAAACCCCAGGGCTCACAGGATTTTCCTTGCAGAAAGCTGGGGCCTGGTGGCAGTTGAGAGAAGTAAGTGGATAGGAAAATTTGTTTTGCTGGTGTAAGGAATGCCATCTGGGATGCTGTGTCCAGACTTGCTCCCAGGAAGATTATCCTTTTGGTGGGTGCATGTTCAGATTTCTTTTCATTGATTGTGTACCATAGGGAGGTTTAGTAGATCCTTTACAAAGGCCAGGTCTTTGAGCAGCTTTTCCTGGCTGTCTGCCTGAATAAGACAGTCGTCCAAGTAGAGGTAAGTCTGAATATTTCTTTGTCTGTAAAAGGCAATGGCTGGAGCCAGGCATTTTCTGAAAACTCTAGGAGCAGTAGATAAGCCAAAGGGAAGTGCAGAGAACTGAAAGTGCTGAGATCCTGCCCTGAAGCAGAGATATTTTCCGCAGGGCTCCCTGAAAGACATGTGGAGGTAAGCCTCTTTCAGGTCAAGGGTAGCTGGCCAGGCGTCCTTGGAGAGCATGGGTAGCAGCTGTTGGAGGGTAAGCATTTTGAATTTTGGGATCACCAGAAAGGTGTTTAGAATGGAAAGATCGAGGATGGGGTGCCAGGTGCCCTCTTTCCTAGGCACCAGAAAATGTCTGGAGCAGAAGTCTTGGCCTATCTGTTCTGCAGGAATGTGCTCTACAGCCCCAAAGACAGCAGGGAAAGGATTTGTTTTTGAGCCTCTGCCCACCGATTTGGTGGCAGATCTGGGAACTCTTTTGGGATTGGAAGGGTGTGGAAGAAGAATTTGTACCCTTGAGACAAGATGTTCAGAACCCATTGGTCCTTGGTAATGGTGGCCCAGGTGCTTGAGTGAAGAGATAGTTTTCCTCCTAGGGGTATGTAAGGGTGGGCAGAGGTGTGGTTGGGAAGGGGCAAGTCATTGTGAGTTCTTATCATAAGGGAGTGGCTTAGAAGTCCCTGGTTTTGAAGTGGAGGTAATCCACTGCTTGGATCTCTGCAACCCCTGGGGCTGCTGTCTGGGGGATCTGTTTCCATGGGACCTAGGCTCTCCCTGTCTACTCGGTGCAGGAAAGGACCAGTGCTTCGGGGGAAATGCCTGCTGAACCTAGGGGGCTGGACCTGTAAAAAATTTTTAACAGTCTGCATAGATTTTGCTTTTTCTTCCCATCTTTTTTAAAACCTCTTCTGCTTTAGTGCCCAACAAGTTTTCTTTGTGCAAGGGTGCATCCAAATTTTTTGATTTGACGTGGTCTGGCAGGGGTTGTTTCTTAAGCCATGCATGTCTTCTAATGACAAATCTGGTGACTGCTGCCCTGCAAGAAGCTTCAAGGGCATCAAAACCACAGTGCAAAGTGTGTTTAGTTTCTTGACCAGCAGAATGCATTAAGTCCTGTAAATCTTTAGATTCTGCCCATGCAGGAAAGGAGGACATTTTTTGTTTAAGGAGTTCCAACGTATACTGCTGATACTTAAGCACGTGGAACTGACAATTTAGTGTCATGACAGCAAGAGAAGCTGAGGTGTATACTTTTTTTACCCCATCTGTTCAGTGCTTGGGAATCGCTGTCTGAGGGGGTGGGATTCTTAGTGGAGGTTGCTTTAATCCCTTTAGGTCCCTGAGTAATTACCTCAGGGTCAGCATGAAGAATTATTTAAAAAGATATTTGTGAGAGTCAGGGACTCTGTAGTACCAGTCTGGTTTTTTGGGAGTAGGTGGAAGGGCGTCTGGAGTCAAGCTGGATTCAAGAAAGACATCATCTACCACATCTAAGACTGGGGGGATGGCTAAGGGCCTGTGTTGTGGAAGGTCCAAGAACTCCGAGTCTCTCTTTTGACTGTGGGCAGTCTTTACTCTCCCATTGGAAATGCTACCTTAATATATGCAGGGTTTCCCCCCCAAAAAAAAATCCTCTGGGGGGGGGGGGGAGGAGGCTGAAGGAATGCATTCCTCTGCATCAGAATCCTCATAAGTGGAGAGTGGCTGCATGTCTTCATACTCAAATGCATTGGATTCATCTGAGTCTTGTTCAGACAAAACTACTGGAGACGGACCTCTTTTCCTTTTGGAGGGAATGGATTGGCCCCTAATCTGCATAATAAGGTCTTCTGCCATTTTAAGCATTTGAGACTGAGGCAAGGGAGCAGGCGCCCGAGAATGGGCAGTCAGTTTCTTGGGTGTGGTTCGACCCCTGAGCCTGAGAAACTTGGTTGGTTTCCAAGGAATGGTAGTCGCAAAAGAAGACAGTCAGGTTTTGGTGTTGTGAAGGGCTTCCTTGGAAGCCGGTGCCTGCACAGTGGCTCTAGACCGATCCAAGGTAGAGACGACCGCAGGATACTTAAATGAAGAACAGTTCTTTGGCATACCAGACTCCGAAAGGGTCTCGGTAGCGGCCTGCAAATTAACTGAAGCGGGCATCAGGGTCTGCGAAAGTTTCTCACCGAGTTCTGGAGGATTGACGACCAGCTTAACGGAAGCGTCATCGGAAGGTTTGGTCCTGTGCAGTCTCTGTCTATCTTTATGTTTTTTCAAAAGATCTGCTGTCGGATGGCTTACCAAAGCCACATGAGAATTCGAGGACTGTAAACGGAAATATCTACTACAATAAGGGCCAGACGACAGACAGTTCTAGCATTAAAGAGAACACAGAAGAGGCAAAGAGGGACGTTATGGTCTGGGCCTAGACAAGTGACGCAGTAAGAATGGAAGTCCCGGTGTGGTATTTGCTTTCCACAGGCGAGACAATTATTAACTTTTTCCTGACATCGGTTAGTGCAAAAAAAAAAAAAGGATCCCCAACGGGATACTTAGCTTTCGAAGACTTCAACTTAAATCCAGAAATGAAATTCAGGTAGCGGCTGACCGGCACTCCTGTGAACTGCTTCTGCTTTGGGCTCCATGGCAAGAAAGACTGATGTAATGGTGTCGGATGCCTTCCTTTATACCAATGATGACCTGACGTCTGTCCTTAAGTGACAGCAACTGACGCAGAAATACTAAGTCTATGGTATTTGGGCTGGCCGAGGGCTACCCTGGCAGGGATAACCCAAATGTGATGACTGCAACAGTGATACATGAAAAACATCCTCAGTTTCTATTTCATGAACTTCACCATTACTGATCTACTTTACTACTTTTCCTCTTTGTCTTCTTAATTTTTATATTGCACAGTTTTCCATGTTCAGATTCTTTTGATTGTATTTCTCTTAGGTACTGTAAGTTCTTGCTGAAGTGTTCACAGGTCATTATTACCAATGCCATCTACTATCAGTGCTTTGCTTGGATCCAGTTTGCACAGTTCTTTTTCAATACACTCCGACTCCAGTATCTGAGGTTACCTGGATATCACAAGAACAACTTATCACCCCACCCCCTTTTTGGAGCCAAACAGTTTTGCATAAGATGTTGTTAATATCTCTACAATCTGTTGCATCTGAGAATAAATTTTAGAATATACATATAGTTTATCAATGAAATATTTATTCCTTCCACATCTTATATATCTATAAAATGATTTCCTATTATGCTCAATATGATTATAAAAAAATCTTCAAAATTTTCTTGATCTTGTCTCACAATATGCTTAATTTGTTTGTCCAGCTTGTTTATTTCAGTTTTCAAAGTTGTAGTTAGACATATTTTCCATTTCTTATATTTGTCTCTCACCTTAATCAGGTTAGCTTGTTCTTATGAAAATATTTCCCCCTGATGCTGTATACCTAAATCCTGCTGTTAACCATTTTTTGATTTTTTGCAATTTCTCTTTAAAACTTTCCATATTCCTTCATTAGTTTTTCCACTGAGCGCATCACTGCAATTAGTTTTACATCGTGACTCTCATTTCCATATAACCTGTAATTAATCTTCTGTGCATTGCTTTAGATTTTAGTTTGTTAGAATTATCTAGCAACAAATAAACCTTTCTAATCTCATGCTCACTGCATATCAATGGTGGTAAAACTTGACTTAAGTAAAGGTAAATTCTTTAGGAACACAAACAGTATGTTCCTTTCCCTGACAGGTTTTTTACAGTCTGAAGCAACTGTTCCTCAACACATGAATAATTTCCTTACTAATGTTGTTGAATCAATATTACTCCAGTCAGTTTCTGGTAAATTTAAGTCCCTAACTACTACTATTCTTCCTTGCTGTGCTTCATGCAAGAAATGTATGAATTCCTCTAGTTAATCAGCACGTGACTTTGGTGGTCTATACACACTAACAATTGTTACATATTCCGGGACTGTCTGTCACAGTTACACATTCTACAGTACTGGTGTTATCACTGAACATGTAATAATCACAGGTCTCAACTATCTTTAATCCCCATCATAACTCCACCTGATTTTTTGTTAAAATGTCTGTTACAGTAAAAACATAAACCCCTGACAGAGCTGGTGTCCAGTCATTGTTCTTTAACCATGTTTCACAAATATCAATCTTATGGACTGCAGCAAATTTTCCAAAAAACATTAATGATCCTGGCATTAACAACCATCGGAGATGCATCAGATGTTGCTATCTGTGAACTGTTAAAATTTTCGACCTGACAAAAATCCTGCCTGGTGTTTGTCAAATTTTGCAAAATATCGATTACAAAAATTCTCTTCCCTTACCTTGATAAATAAGTGTGCCCAAAATTAGGCTTGGAAGCTCTACACGTTTCCATTTTTAAAAAGGGGACATTTTTTCATGTAGGTATTTACCCCAAAATATTTTCATTCCTGACTTTCTTTCCTTTCTGTATGTGATTTGTGAAAAATACATCCTAACACCAGTACAGGCTGTACTAGATAACAGGGTTCCCTAACAGAGTCCTTGTGGATGAGATCACTTGTAGCAACATGAATAAAAACAGATATGTACCTCCTTACATTAAGGAATTACAAGGCCTGCCTCACATCCTCTATTTTTGCTCCTAGCAAGCATGACAATTTGATGTTCATTATCTTCTCTGCATATGTAAGCATCAGTTCCTCTAATAATTGAATCTCCAGTTTCAAAAATATATTTTCTGACCAGAGCTGAAGAATCTTCACCTTCTAATACAGTGATATCTGCTCTATCACCTGTTACAAAGGAGTGATAATCACCATTGCTCTTATTTATCCCACTGTATTCATTGCATATTAAATTTGCAAACATACAATTCTCATCCAGCTGGCTTTGTATGTCCACAGTTTGAACCATGTTGTCAGTGTATCTTGCCCCTTGACTCTTTCCTTCTTCCTTTTCACTTGCCCCTTGACTCTTTCCTTCTTCCTTTTCACTTGCCCCTTGACTCTTTCCTTCTTCCTTTTCACTTGTCCCTTGACTCTTTCCTTCTTCCTTTTCACTTGCCCCTTGACTCTTTCCTTCTTCCTTTTCACTTGCCCCTTGACTCTTTCCTTCTTCCTTTTCACTTGCCCCTTGACTCTTTCCTTCTTCCTTTTCACTTGCCCCTTGACTCTTTCCTTCTTCCTTTTCACTTGCCCCTTGACTCTTTCCTTCTTCCTTTTCACTTGCCCCTTGCCTCTTTCCTTCTTTCTTTCACTTGCCCCTTGACTCTTTCCTTTTTACTTTTCACTTGCCCCTTGACTCTTTCCTTCTTCCTTTTCACTTGCCCCTTGACTCTTTTTCTTTCTTCCTTTTCACTTGCCCCTTGACTCTTTTTCTTTCTTCCTTTTCACTTGCCCCTTGACTCTTTTTCTTTCTTCCTTTTCACTTGCCCCTTGACTCTTTTTCTACCTTTTCTTTTGGAAATAAGCTGCCTTTTTCTGTAGTCTGGATTTTCTAATAGAAAAATGTTATTCCCTGTAATGTGTGCTTTACATAGCATGGTAGTGTCCTTTTTAGTATGTATTCTCTCTACTACAGGCATTTATCAGTTTCTTTTTCTTCATTGCTATTTGTTGTGAACTTCTTCCTTTCTTTGTTTTTTTTCCCTTCTAAACACACTGAATATGTTTATCCTGAATTCCAAAGTTGTCAGGGACTCTGTCTTGTTTCAAAAGGGTTGAGTGAACTTTACAAGCAATAGACGCATCCTTTCCTAAATGTGTTCTATTTGCTCCTTGTCTTACATAATTTAGTTCACCAGTCCAGTCATTAACATATGTAAAAGTACAGTTGTGTACACTTACCATAAATGTAGATGTTAGAGTATATTCACTGTTGCAGTCCAAACAAATTGGTTATCCGACTCCTGGTAGCCCGCAGTCGGCCAGAATACCAAAGTCCATGGTATAGGACATCGGCTGCCTCTGGATTAAGCCTGACGCCAGGACATCAGGTACAAAGGCAGGCAGCAGACGTCATTTCCTCAGTTTTTCTTGCCATAACTGTGTCAGGAGCCCCCCAAAAAAGTAAGACCAAGTAAAGAAAAAATCCAGTCTGTGCCCCAGGAAAAAAGGGGGAATGGAAGGGGGGGAAACCAGGACTTCAACAGTGAATACACTTGAACATCTACATTTATGGTAAGTGTACACAACTGTACTATGTTGGTGTTTCAATGTTGCAGGCCTTACAAATGGGTTGATTCCCAAAGCCCAGGAAAAAACAAAAAGGGAGGAGGAACACCACTGACTAATGGTTGGTAAGAATGCCCTGCAACACTGCAGTGGCAAAACCAGCCCTGGACTTGGAAAACAAGGGCAAATTGTAATGTTCGGTGAAAGTGTGGACAGAAGTCCAGGTAGCTGCTTCCAGGATGGCCTTAGTAGGTACACCTCTAAGAAAAGCTGCTGAGTTAGAGGTAGCTCTAGTAGAATGGGTCCCAATACCCTGAGGAGGAACCTTGCCATGCTGTAACAAAAGTGAATATAATGAGCAATCCACTTAGAAATAGTCTGCTTAGAAATTGCTTTGCCTTGGGCTCCAGGAGCAAAACTGACCAACTGATCTGACTTTCGAAAAGGTTTAGTCCTATCCAGGTAAATTCTAAGTTGCCTATGCACGTCTAGTGAATGCAGCAATCTTTCCCCTCTATTCTGAGGATTAGGAAGGAAGGTAGGCTGGTGGATAGACTGGTTAAGAGTCAGGCTAGAAACCACCTTAGGCATAAAAGAAGGATTAGTCCTAAGAGAAACCCAATCCACATGGAAAGTGATAAAAGGCTCTACTGCCATTAAGGCCTGCAGCGCAGACACTCTTCTAGCTGAAGTAATGGCCAAAAGAAATTCAATTTTCCAGGAGAGAAACTTCAAATCTGCTGAGGCAGCAGGCTCAAAGGGAGGCAGAGTAAGTTTTTCAAGTACAAAATTAAGATCCCAACCAGGAGGAGGTGCCTTTCTGGGAGGCTTTAAATTGCTACTAGGATAATAGGAACCGTTTCATCAGGGAATGAGAGAAAATGGGTTGTTCAAAGGAACAGTGAGCAGAAATAGCTGAAGCATGAATCTTGATAGAAGAGAAGGAAAGTCCGCCATTAAGTAAACCTGCCAGATAATCAAGAAATAGAAGAAGAGTAGGTTGAGATGGGTCTTCTCCTCTAGTCTGCATCCAAATGGAGAATCTTTTCCACTTATCTGCATAAGATTTCCTAGTGCTAGGCCTCCTGGCCTCACGAAGGACCTCAACCACCTGTTGAGAAAGGTTTAAATTATGAGCCAGGCAATCAAATGCAGAGTCTGAAGGTGAGGATGCAGAATCTTTCCTCCATCCTGAACCATAAGATCTGGTATCAGGGGAAGATGCCAAGACTGAGACTGGGAGAGACTGTGAAGAAGTGGATACCAATGCTGCCTGGGCCAGTCTGGAGCTATGATGATGGCCCTTGCTTTTTCACCCCTTATCTTTAACAGCACTCTGGGAAGAAGAGGCAGAAGAGGGAATGCATAGACCTATAGCAGTGCCCAGGGGAAAGGACAGAGCATCTACTTTCCAAGCTTTGTCGTGATGATCCCTGGTGCAAAAGGTTGGAAGAAGGTGGTTGGTTGGAGAAAAAAAAAAAAGAGATCCACCTGGGGAGTGCCCCAACGCTGAATGATGCAATGGAAGATGGTCTTGTTTAGTTGTCACTCATGAGGATCCAGGACCTTGGATCTTTTTAAGACCTTGGCCGATGAGGTCAGTACTCAGAGACACTGCATATGCACCCATTCTGGGTAAAGGAGCAGAAATGCCATCTAGGCCAGCACCCAGTATTACCAACATTACTGGGAATAGCTTTGTTTATACCTTTTCCTCCGATTCAAGGGAAATAGAAGAAACAATTACAAAATACTGGCCGGTTCTTTCCCTTTATGAGGATTTCAAGCATGTTTTGCCCTCAAGACCTAGTTTTGTAAGGAAAAGGGGTGTCAACTTCAAGGAGATGTTTGAGAAGAAACCAAAGGTCAACAGGAAGGTTAAGCAACCACGGGTGGGGACTTACAGGTGTGGTGCTTGTAGTCAATGTCACACTATCTTAAATGATACATTTCTATACATTCCATCTAGGAGGTTTAAAATTCATCCACAGGGCTCATTACACATGTGGCACAAAAGGGGTGGTATACTTAGGGTTCTGCACCACATGCACTAGTTTTTACGTAGGAAAGATGGAAAGGGAGCTCTGAAAGCGTATCTATGAGCATCTTTATGATACAACTAAAAGGAAAGAATCTAATGTCTTTTTTAAGCATTCTCTTAGCTGTCCAAACATCAACTTAAAGTTTACAGTTCTTGAACAAGTTGATTTGGACGCTAGGGGTGGTGACTGGGAATTGACCCTAGAATATCGAGAACTTATTTGGCAACTAAGGCTAGACGCAGGGAGACCTCCCGGTTTAAATGGCACTATCAGTATTAAATCTGTGCTGAAACTAAGGAGAGCAAGATTATAGTCTCCTATATCCATTGTTCATGATTATTGTATTTAATTTTTGGAAACGGATACAAGTTACGCGTATATTTTCTGACTATTGCTTTAAGGGATATTGTTATTAAGTAATGCTTTAGTATTTAGGGAATTTATATACACAATTAATAAGAGTCCTTAAAATACTGAAATCAGTATAAAACAGTTAGTGTTTTGGTATAACTGCAAGTTATATGTTTACGAATATTGAATTCAATAGGGAAGTTATGTTTTTAAGTACCGTTTCTATTGGATTGTCCTTCACTGTACTCAAGCACTTTAGAATTACTTAATGTGTATATCTGGGTTACTCAGTATGTTATTGTGCTGAATTTTATTTTAAATTGTCCCAGGTCTACTATGATAATAGTTACCTGGTACATGGAATATGTTTTTATTCTTTATTTTTAAAAAGTAATTGAATTTTATGTTGTTTTAAATAAGAACTTATGAACAAAAGAGAACAAGTTCACTTTAAACCATTAATTAACAGCAAGGTTTTCCAATTAATGGAAAGGCTGTTAAAGTATATAAGCTATCTGTTAAAACACAGTGTCATTACTTGAAAAAGCTCAGAATTTTATGAGCGAAAGCGCTTGTGTTACTGGTGTTACTGTTTGTCTGAAATAAAGGATTAGACTTCTACTAATCACTCGTTGGCTGTTCTGCTTCTTGGTCTGGATTTTTGTTACTTGGTTTGGTTACATTTTCTGCTTTTAGGATCCAGGACCTGCCTGCTCAACCAGTCTGCCAATGTGTTGAGCCTTTCTGGAAGAAACTGGGCTATCAGATGAATGCCCAAAGAAGCTGCCATGAGCTTTGTCTGCACAGGGGGTAAGAGTGAGTCCCTCCGTGCTTGCTGATGTACCACATGATTGTTGTGTGGTCTGTCCGAACTAGAAGAGTACCAAGAGAGAGAAGATGCTCGAAAGCCATCAAGGCCTGCTGAACTGCCATCATTTCCTTCAGATTTATGTGCAACTGAGCTTGTTGATAAGCCCCAACTCCCTGAATGCATGTGCCCTCTAGATGTGCTCCCCAAGCGTAGTCTGAGGCATCCATGGTGAGAGTCTGGCTGGCAGGAGGTGGACAGAAAGGTAGGCCTTTGTTCTGTGCAGAGGCCATTGCCCACCAAAGGAACTCCGTCTGCAGGCAGGGAATCAGAGGAAGAATCAAGTCTAAATCCAGAGTGCGTTGACACCAAAGGTTTTTGAGGTACCATTGTATTTTCCTCATATGCAGTCTGGCATATGGAATCATCAGAATACACGAAGCCTTGAACCCCAGGGCTTGTAGGAATTTCCCTGCAGAGAGCTGGGTCAAGCTTGCCAAGTTCTTGAAGTAATTCTAAAGATCCATCTGATTTCCCTTGAGGGAGGAATACCATCTGGACGGCTGTATTCAGACTAGCTCCCAGGAATACAATCTCCCTGGTGAGTACCACTTTTGACTTCTTTTCGTTGATTGTGTAGCAGAAAAAGGTGAGAAGGTTCTTTACAAAGTCCAAATCCTTTAGAAGTTGCTCTGGAGAGTTTGCTTGAATAAAGCAATCATACAAGTAAGAGTAAATGTGAATGTTTCTTTGCCTGCAAAAGGCAATGACTGGAGCCAGACATTTGATAAAAACTCTGGGAGCAGTAGATAAGCCAAAGGGCAGTGCAGATAATTGGAAGTGCCTGTTCCCCACCCTGAGACGAAGGAACTGCCTGCAGCTTTCCCTGATAGGGACGTGCAAGTAAGCTTCTTTTAGATCCAAAGTCACCAGCCAGGAATCCTTGGCCAGCATTAGCAGCAACTGCTGAAGAGTGAGCATTTTGAATTTGGGAATCGCAAGATAGGTGTTTGGAATGGACAAATCCAGAATAGGGCACAAGGTGCCCCCTTTTTTGGGGACCAGGAAAAGTCTTGAGTAAAAACCCTGGCCTATATGCAAGTGCAGGAACTGGCTCTATTGCTCCCAGGTTTAGCAAGGAAGAAACTTGTTGGGGCATATCTGGGTACCTTGGAGGACCGGGAAGGTGTGAAAGGAGAACTTGTAGCCTTGGGATACTATCTTTAGTAAACACTCTGCAATCACCAAACGTTGAAGTTTAATATGAAGCTTTCAGGTCTACACCCTTCATCAGCATACATCACAATGTCTAATCATCACCTTTAAAAGTAGAGATCACTTCAGTCACATGAACAAACCAGCCATACAAAAACATAAAACAATAAAAGCATGAATTAATATGTCACATTAAAATAATGCTTGATTAAAAATGCATAGACATTTAAAACTATACATATGAGTTACATAGAATATAATATTATACATTCTCTCTCTGCCTTTTAACCAATATTGGCTTCAAACTCACTTTACTACTTAATCCGGGTAATTTATCTGCCTGCAACCCTACTATCCATTCATACTCTTTCAGTTGCAGTAAATTATCCACATCACCCCCTCTCATTCCCATACTCAACACATAAATACATCTAAATTTAAAAGAATGTGAGTTATATACCATTATATGCCTATATAGCCCATTAGTTTCAACTTTTCTTTTAATTTCTGATTTATGCTCTATTATTCTATCTTTTAACTTTCTAATAGTTTTACCTATATAGAATGCATTGCATTGTATACAGGTAGCAAGATAAACCAGCTTAGTCGTAGCGCAATCAGCACTACATTTAATAACAAAATTTTCTTTGGTTACAGGGTGCTGGAAACTACCCATCCCTTCATAAATATCAGCACAACAGGTACATTTATAACACTTATACGTTCCTATCTTAGTACGTGGACACTTCATTTCATTCCCAAAATCCTTATAGCAAAGTATTTGCTTAAGTGTTTGCCCATTCCTAAAGGCAAACTTAGGTGTCGGGCCAAGTATAGCCTTCAACTCTGGCATTGCCATTAATATTACCCAATTTTTTTGTATAATTTTACATACTTCATTCCATTGAACGAGGTAACAAATCTTAATGTTTTATCACTATTTAACTCATCTCTATTTTGTTGTGACGCCTGCTCAACCTCTTGATTTTGAATAGAGCCAAAAACAGGACTATAGAGGCTTTTCCTTTTCTGTAATGTTTCATCATAAACCTTGTTCACCTCATTTCTTGGGTACCCATTATTAATAAATTCTTCCCTCATGTCATTAATTTGTTCTAGAATTTTATTGTTTTATGTTTTTGTATGATCATCATGATGTGGAATCTGTTTTCCACAGGCAAGACAGTTATTAAATTTCTTGGACATTCGTTAAAGCAAGAAAAAAGGGAGCCCAACGGGGTACTTATCTGAGGACATCTTCAACTTTAGAAGTCGGAATACAGAAGCCGGACCAATCAGGTTCGCTCAATACACGTTCACCGTTTACAATTTTCGATCATGCGATAGGAACCCGATGTTACTACTTTAGAAATAATATGCATTCTGTACTCACGGTAGAAGTTTCACTTATTTGAAGCAAAATTTTATAAGCTTGCGACACAACTTGGACACTTGTTTAGACAAAGAAGCAATAACATTTATAATAATGTATTTTACATACTTCTTCTGCAACTAGGAAAATATGAGTAATCCTGTAACAGCTGCAGAATAGCATAGCAATATCCTTGGGAAATGCAAAACATATTAACATTCTGCAGTTTTGCAAACTGTGCACCACAAACCAAACTGAAAGCACTACAGTCCTTGTGTTGGTATTAATCTATTTCTTAACGGTGTTGAGTTTGTTCTTCTAATGCCAATATACTGATGTCTATTCCATGTTCCATGTATGAAACTACAGAATCAGATGGAAGAGCAAGACATCAGGATAAAGAAAACCATAAAAAATGCACTTACCTGCACCCTCAACTCTAGCTCAACAGCTTTTCAGTAGTATAATAAACTTGCTACTTTATGCAGAAAGCATGATTTTTTTCCCTTGAAACAATTATAGAAAAATTCTCCCTATGAGAATACTTGTCTTAGTTAACACAACACAATGCCAAAAATATGCACTATCAAGTCAGTTTTGATAAAGTCTGATCCCTAAAACCAAAGCACTCAATCATTTTACTTTTTTTTAATTTTTATTAAAAGGCTTTTGGAACTTTTTTACTGGATAGGGTGATGGTACAGTTTTAAGATTCTATTTGACATCTATTAACACCTGTAAATTTACTGAGGTTTTTGTTTTATTCACAGAAAAACAGAGGGAAAAACAGTGCTCACCAGTTTATACTTGTATTCTTAACACCTGAGAGAAGAGAAAATTGTCTTTTGTGGATGCATGGTACTACAGATCTATCAGCTCAATTTATGGTGCTATGCATCATAACCCACTGTTCATTTCCCACAACTCTTAAAAGAAGACAGCAAATCCCAGGGTACCTACTTATAAAGTGCAATACCATCCCAAGAGAAACGAGACAATGTTCTTTGTATTAAAAAGAAACAAAAGCAGTGTTCGGCGCCTCAAAAATGGAGCCAGCTTGCTGGTTTGAGCTTTGACTTTGCTGTCATTTAACACAGTCTAAATAGAAAGAAACTGAAGATTAAGCAAAACCTGTTTGCTGGCATGAAATGAATGGCTGTTACAGAGTGGAGTGTTAACTGCATGCTGTTTTATTTATTGCACTTAATTTCTTACCAAACAGATCACTATTACGCTCAGAATGCCAGTCCAATGCTTCTCCCTCCAAATTCCGTCCCAGAGGATCCCTGATGTTTTTGCTGGTAGGGTCTCCTTTCCAGAAGTCCTGCTCTTTGGGGGGGGGGGGGCTGTCTCCTCCATGCAGGTTCCAAGGGCTAGATTCCCCACCGGGCAAGCAAGGGAAATTGGCATGGCAGATAAACCAACAACTGCACAATGACAGATTTTCCTACAGTCTTAAGTCCCCACATGCTCTCGTGTACCTGTAGACTGGGATGGGCTAGGAAAAGCTATGTGCAATGTGTACCTGTGCCCAACCACAAACGTGCCTTTCCAGCTCTCTCTTGCCCCCCCCCCCAATCAACATTTCTGAGTTACAGCCTCTAACAGGGCATACAAAGTGACATCTAGCACTGTTCCCTCCAGCAATACAGGCATGTCCATCTTCCTCGTCACTCTGTCAAGTGCCTGAGACACTGCTCAAGCTTGGGACACTTGAGCCATAGTTAGGGCTTTATCCCTTAATGCCAACTGAGCAACTGTTTATTACTTGACTGTTGCACCTTTTCTTCCCTGATCTTCACTAGAAGATGGGCTCTGCCAAATCAGATTACCATAGTTAATAAACCAAAAGAAAGAAAGAAAAATAAATATTTCAGTAAGCAGCAGGCAGTTACCACCACTAAAGTGATACCAGACATTTAAAACTCCTCAAACCACCACAATATACGCAGTATTGTGAACTCCAAGAAAAACAATTATCTACACTCCCCTTCTGACTCCTGCATAGCATACTGTAAATCAATACATTTTACACCACATATACTCAAGGGGCAGTAACATCAGAGGAATGTTTATAACCGTGTCAAAATAACTATAGTAAATACCACTGAATGCAAGTGCACTGATGAACAATACCTGTAAGAGTCTAAAGTTCTGTCTTTCATGATGAAGTGGCCCATCTGAAGTCTGCAACTGTCCTAAGTGTGACTTGTACTAATATTATGAAAGCACTAGTTTACCTTGTGTATGTAAACCCAATGCACGCAGCAATCTGCTTCTAAACTGAGTACTGCAATACATAATGTATAAGGAAGTGCTCTAAAATGAGTCATGGGCATCACTGAGGTGGTCTCCCCTGATGGCACAGGGTAATGACAAACCAAATGGCCAAAAAAAAAACACGGTCAATGAAGTAAAATGCTTTGCCTAGATTACAGGGCTGGTACAAAATATTTATGACATACTGGAATATACATGTAAAATCTTTCTAAAACAAGTTCTCAAATTTTTGTACTATTGGTGTCTGCAGTTAAGCCTGATGTTATACACTCATCTATAACTAGAGGCAAGGAATGGACACAAAGCTGTGACACGATCTTAATTAACAGACACAGTTGCAGTGGTTCATACAGGAAAAATGTTGATCCTACAACAAACTTTGAACTTTCAACAGCAGCACTGCAGGCTAACGGACATAAATACCCAATGCTGCTATGTAAACACCCTGCCTTCAGGAAGACTGAAGGAACCAAACTGGGAAAGAGCAGTTATCACATCTCACTGAGCTCCATCCAGGGCAACAGATACAGTCAAGGTTCTAGTATCATAAATTATGCAAGGTCAGAGTACACAAGGAATATAAAATGTTTGTATACTCTTATTTATGGAGCAGTTAGAAATATGGGGGAAAGATTACCATAGCTGGAAATATTTTAACAGTTTAGGAATGGTACGGAGTACAACATATACACACATAAGTGGCCAGTAAAAGTCAGAATAGATAAAAATGCTTTTAAATTAATACTTGTGTGATTTCAAACAATTAATTAGCATACCCTACCCTGAAAAACGCTAAAAAGCTTAGTCCAGCAATAACAGTGCTCACCAGCCCCTTGGGGGGGGGGGGGGGGCTAAGACTGCGACGTGAATCCTTGTGAAACTGTACAAAACACGGGCATTTTCTTTATATAAATAAGGACAGCAGGACATTGCCAGTTTTCTGAAATAGAATAATAAAGGCGTCTGTAGCTAAATTATGACCATGTTTCACACTGGATACGTCCCATTCGTTCTAGGTCCTTGAAATATTGTTCAGACTGTGAGGCAGAGAGATGGCCTTCTGTCTGGAAAACAACTTTCAGAGCATCCATCACTGCAGCTGGCATTTGTTTGGCATTTCTAGAAGGGAAGGAACAAAATACAAATGTGTCTCACTGCTTTCAGTTAATAATAAAACTCAGTTCAGCAAATTAATATTGTTAAACAGCCATTACAGAATAAACAGATTATACTAGATGAATGTAAAGTACATTTCAGTGTGTTGCACTTACCATAATGGCATATGTTCAAATTCCTCCCTGCTGTAGTAGCCTTTGGTTACTTGGGTTGCATCGGCTCAAGATACAACAACCATCCATGTCTTCAAAAAGCTCTGGCTCTTACATTTGGATTGCTGACTGGCTAGCCTCTTGGAGGGAAATCATCAGTCATGATTCTAGACAACTTCAAGACTTTCTTGCCCAAACAAAAATAGAAAGCCTACTCATACTAAAACCCCCAAATTACAAACTTTTTATCTCATCAACTAACTACACACAGCAGCAGGAGACGAAAGGTGGATGTGACTACTGCAGCAGTGAAGAATTTAAAAATCTACTGTTGTGTTAAGTGCAACTTAAACAGTACTATGTTTACCATTCTCACTGTTGCAGTAGCCTTTGGCTATTTGGGTTGATTACCCACACTCATCCAACCCAGGTGGGGGAAGGATAAGACTCCAGGAGTCACAGGAGAATGGTCCTGGCAAAGCCAGACATGGAAAAGGTATCCAGTATGCAATGCTTTGTAAATGTATGTACAGATGACCATGTAGTTGCCTCTAGAATACTTTGAGTCCATCCCCTTCTAATATGCCATCAAAGAACAATGCTTGATTAGAATGTGCCTTAATCCTGGCTGAAAACGTTTTACCATGGTGGGAAAAAAAAAATATATAGCAAGGAACAACCAATTGGTAGTGTCTGAATTGTCACAGATTGTCATTTTCCAGTCCCATAAAAATAATTTTTCCAGTCCCATAAAAAGAATTCCACACATGCACAGATTTTCAAAAGTACGGACAAAATAATCACCAGAGTTGCAAAAGGATCACCAGTGTATTTAGAATCTATTCTCCCTGTCTTTCAAATTCTGACAGAAATAAGGAAGACAGATGGCTAGATTCAAGGTATACTCAAAGTAGTACGGACACATATGGAGGATTCTGTCTACAGATAACCCTATATGCAAGGAAAAACAAAAGGGTTAACTTACCACGAATGGTTACAACCCAGAAATTCTCATGCAGATTTTGTAGCAATAAACCAGCTAGTATAATAAAAAATGAACAAAAACAACCAGAATATCTGGTTTAAACAGACAAAAATAACTATCTCAATAAAAAATAAAGATCCCAACTAAGTGAATAACTGCTGACCTCTCATATCAACATAAAATTCTATTTGTAGAACAGCTTAAGTCGGAAAAAGTCGAAAATGAAGAGAAGAATCCACAGGCAGACATGCTGAAATGGCAAATAAATACCCACTGCCAAAGCAGTAAGCAAGCTTAGGATAGTAACTCACACAAATGTTTAAGAAACAAAAAGAATCCTGGATACGACCTGGTTACAGGTGAGGCACCAACTAGAACATTTTCTTCACTAGTTAACATAAGATTTCCTAGCAGCAGATTTCTTGCCACCTTTAGAACCTTCTGTACATTCTCATGAAAGAGCTGCATAAAATCCCCTGAATCATCCAAGCAATCAGCTGAAGCTGTCAGAGACTGGATGCATCAAATACCCCTGGGTCTTGTGAGTAAATCTCAGCTGTGAGGAAATGAAAAAAAGTTGCGTCTTACCATAACTTGGCATCTGTGCTGTCTGTCTTCATTCCTCCTCATGATAGGTTATTGGATCCAACAGTCTGATCTTGCTCGGCGAAATACTACAGACTTGGATGAGACTCTCAATCTTCTCCCTCTTACCCATAATGCCCTATATCCACCCAAGTACCTCCGATAGAGTTTGCCAATTCCAAACATTCAGCATCCACACATTAAAGGAATGGCAGAAGAGACTCAGGCATAGGACATAAGAGTCTCTTCATCATCCAGGTTCCTCTAGAAGAGAGGCAGGGAGATGGTTGGGTGGGAAAAGTCGGGAGGAATGAAAGAAGACAACACAGATGCCAAGTTATGGTAAGACATAACTTTTTAATCTTATGTTGTCTTCTTCATTCCTCCTCACGATAGGGTCAGAATCCCCAGATATGCAATTCCTGGGTGGCCCCCACAGAAGGATATGCCACAGCACCATTGTACCGAAAGAGGCCCTGCTCCTGGATATGGTATCCAGCTTGTAATGTGATACAAAGGTATGATTGTTAGACCAAGATGCTGCCGCACAAATGTCAATGGAAGTTCTGGAACAGAAGGCTTCAGAAGTAGCCATAGCTCTGGTGGAAAGACCCATAGGTGGTTTGATAACTGGATGGATAGATTAATTATTATTTTCGGTTGTGACTTTCAGCATAAAAGATGGACTGGTATGTAAAGACACACTGTCTTGATGAAAAAGAATGTAAGGAGGTTTGGAAGATAAGGCCTATAATTCAGAAATCCTCTTAGCAGAAGTCAAAGCCACCAAGAGGGCGGTTTTCCATGACAGAAACTTCATATCTCAACTAGCGGTGGTTCGAAAGATCACTGGGTGAAAGCCTGTAACACAACACTGAGGTCCAAAGGGAGAAATGGATCCTTAATTGGTGGCTTTAACACAAAGCACCTTTCATGAAAGATTTGCAAAGTCGAAAGGTGAACAGAGAATGGGACTGACTTGCCATATGAAAATGAGAAATAGCAGCTAACTGTACTTTGATAGTGGAGAAACTAGCAATGTTGTCAAAAAGGGTGGTAAGAAATAGCGAAACATCTGAAACCGGTGCTGAAAAGGGATCGATGTTCCTGCTTGAGGCCCAAATAAATCTCTTCCATTTACTGTTGTACACTTTTCAGGAGAAAGCCTTTTGCGAAGTTAGAAGGATTTTTCAGACAGGGGATGTAAGCCTGGACTGTCTCACTAGGTTTGGAAGTGGAAAAACCAAGCTGTCAATTTGAGGGCTCCAAAGTTCAGATGCTGCATCCCTTACGGGTGAGAAAGGAGATCCTGACTTGGCTCCAGAATCCAAGGAGGATAGATCTTGCTGCATTTGTTGTTGAGGGGAGAGGCAAAGAGGTCGCAGCAAGGTTTACCCCAACGGCTGAAGATCATGTTCACCACTGACTGACTGAAGGACCACTTGTGTGGAACCAGAAGCAATCTGCTGAGTCTGTCCTCCAGATCCACTGACTGAAGGACCACTTGTGTGGAACCAGAAGCAATCTGCTGAGTCTGTCCTCCAGATCATTGTTTTCCCCCCAGGATTTGCATTGCAACTAGAAGGCAGTCTGAAGATATCGCCCATTCCCACACCCTCATGGCCTCCCTGCAAAAGGGGTAAGAACGGGTTCCTCCTTGTTTGTTGATGTACCATACAACAGCCATGTTGTCCGTGTGTACTGCAACAGACCCCAAGGGGAGAATGTCCTGAAAGGCTTGCAACATTAGGACAACAGCTCTCATCTCTAGGACACTGATATGCAACCTGGTCTCTGTGAGGGACCATGTGACTTGGACCATATTCCCACTGCAATGCCCCCATCCCCACCCAAACTGGAAAGCGTTCGTGGTCACAGTGGCTATAGAGGGGCTGTTCAAGAATGATCCTGCATAGAATGACATCTGTTTGGATCCATCAGCTGAGGTGATGCCTGCATATGGGAGTCAACCTGATGCAAAGGGAAAAAGGCTGTCAAAGGATGGACCATTGTGTCGCTAACGTCCACTGAAAAACCTGGATGAAAAATCTGGCTAGAGATGCCAACAGAATGGCTGCAGACATAAACCTTAGGGTCTGCTGAATCAAATGAGCCGAGGGGGCTGTTGGGTTAACGGTTCCTGCACCTGATTTCTCAGGATAGCTATCCTTGTGAGAAGGAAGAGAAGCTATCTGATCCCTTGTATTGAGCTGCGTACCTATGAATTCCATGTTCTGTATCAGAGTCAGATTGGATTTGCTTATGTTTATGGTGATTCCCAGGGAATGTGGTAACTGGATTAAGTAATCCCCCAGCTTTGATTAGCTGATGCCCTGTGGTAAGAGCCAATCTAAATACAGAAACATCTGGAATCCCTTGAGCCTCAAGTGAGCCAATACCACTGCCATGCATTTGAACACTCAGGAAGCTGTTCTGAGCCCAAAGATTAGTGCTCTGAATTGGTAGTGATTGGCTCCCAGACGGAAGCGCAGATATCTCCTGGAGCACCCATCTATTTTGATGTGATAGTATACATCCTTGAGATCTATCAAGCACATCCAGTCGTCCTTGTGCAACAGTGAGAGAATGGACTGAACCGTAACCATAGAACCTCAACTTCTTTATGTATTGTTTAGTTTGCTTAGATCCAAGATGGGTCTTAGGCCCCCTGTCTTTTTCGGTACCAAGAAAAGCGAGATTAGGTTCAGAATTCCTCTCTGTTCAGTTGGGACTTCTTGGATGACTCTCTTTGTAACAGTTGTTCGATTTCCTGTGCTGCCCTGTTCCATTTGACTGGGTGGCACATAGGGAAGGCTTCTGGAATTTGTGGGAAAGAGAAAGAATGAGATGCAGTAACCTCTGGATATTACACTGAACACCCAATGATTCTGAGTTAGCTGGGTCCAGGCTTCTGAGTGCAAAGTTAGTCAGCCCCGACTACCTCCAGAGATGGACAGTCAGGCAGCACTTCAGGAGTGCTGGTAGGGCTTTTCAGGAGGAGGTTCCCTAAAGCCCTAGTTTTGCAGACCCCCTATGCCTCTAGACATGTCTACCATCAACCCCCCCCCCTCTGCCTCTAGAGGAGGATTCCCTGCATGGGTCCTGGAAAGGTCCTTGAGATTTGATTTGCAAAACCACATTTTCTTACCTCCATGTTAGTTCCTAGAGAAGGACTTCGGGGGGGGGGGGGGGGTATAACATTTTGTTCCAACAGCAGAAAGGGCCTTTCTATCCTTTTTACTGTGGGTTAAGTGTGTCCCGAACTGATGGCCCAAAAAGGGAAAAGCCATCATAAGGGGCATTCAGAACGACACCTTAAAAGGTTCTGCAAAAGCACATGGCTGCATCCAGTCATGCCTCCTTAGGGAAATTCCTGAACTGGCTGCTCACAAAGTCCCCTTCATGGTAGCGAGACTAACCTCATCGATGAGCTGGCAATAGACGAGAGAGTGGTCAGCTTGGGAGAAACTTTCTTAAATTCCTCCGCAGGCATGGACTCAGAAGCTGAAAGCTGCTTGATCAGATCCCTGTTGCAGAAAAGAGGAAAATCCCAGGATGCAAAAAGCTCCCTTACCAGCCTCAGTAAGAAGCTGAGATCCCTCATGAAATCCTCCAAAGCTAGTTAAGAAAATAAAATTGCCAAAGATTCCAAAGACAACCACAAGGCATTCTATAACTATGTCAAGAATCTAAATGGCAATGCTCAAATCTACTCTGAGCTACAACAGAATGGTATTAAATATACTGATCCCAAGGATATTGCCAATATCCTGGCAGATCGATTCAGTGCCAACTTCACCCCCCTCTCACCCCCTAAATGGCCCATCTCAATACCGGAAGACTGCCAAATTCCAGATACAACGGCCATAGAGGTAATAAATGCACTCTCCAAAGCTAAGAATACAGCATCCATGAGACCAGATGACATCCCGGGCTGTGTACTACATGAACTACAAAATTAACTGGCACCTCACCTAAGTGTCATGGTTATTCATAGCTTCACCTCAGGCTTCGTGCCCACTGAGTGGTGCACAGCTACAGTTATCCCACTCCACAAGGGGGGATCCACCTTGGATCCCAGGAACCACCACCCCATCAGTCTGACGAACCTGATCTGCAAGGCCATGGAACGTATTATCATGGAACTTATAAACAAAGACATTGGCAACCTTCTAACACTGGACCCCACCCAGTTTGGGTTCATGAAGGGTCAATCTCATCTCCTGAACCTGACTGGCATCTTTGAATCAGTCTCCAGAGCCGTGGACGAGGGTAAGGCGGTCCGCACAACCTATCTGGATCTCGCCAAGGCCTTTGACACCATCCCCCACTCTGGAATCATAGTTAAATTTACTAAGTTGAGCATTAATCCCTACGCCACTCGTTGGGTTAACAAATGGCTTACTGACAGAACCCACACTATAAAAGTAGGTGACTCCGAATCCAGCTCCAGCCAAGTGGAGTACCTCAGGGTTCAGTCCTGGGACCACTCTTGTTTGGCATCAACTGAAGTACAGGCCAATACTAAGGGAATCTGGCTAACAAAGTTCACAGATGACTGCAAACTGGGAGCCATTACTGAATCTCCAAATGATGTGGATACTCTACAAAAGGGCCTTACAGAAACAGATGCTTGGTGCCAGAGCCATGGCCTCCAGCTCAATGCCAAGAAATGTATAGTTATCTCCTTTGGGAAAAAAACATGTACCCGTGAATTACCACATAGGTGGCAGTACACTAAACACCGAAAGTGTGATAAGAGACTTAGGGACACAGGTGGGCAGTGGTCTCACCTTAGATAACCACATTGCCACAACAGTCAGGAAATCTTTCTATGTGGCACACCTCATCTCTAAGGGCTTTTCATCCAGAAAAAAGGAGGTCATTGTCCCACTGTACTCATCCATCATTAGACACATTATAGAGTACAATGCCCCATTTGGTATGTACCTACCTCTCAAGACACCTGCAACAACTGGAAAGGCCGCAGAAATACCTCATTAAAAGAATCACAAGCCTAAAGCAGATGCCTTATGCTGACCACCTTAAAAAACTCTATCTATACTCTGTCGGATATTGTCTACTCAGAGGCGATCTCTGCTTAACATACAAGGCCATGTCAAACCCATAGCTGTTGGATATGCTACACTTAAAGAAATCCCAATCCCTCAGAGCCACACACTCCAGGGATCTAAACCTTGTCATCACAATAAACAAAACATGCAGCAGGGATAGGTTCCTGACCCAGAGACTCCCCAGATTCTGGAAGAGACTGCCCATACTTGTCAAGCAGAGCGCCTCTTTGGCCCTCTTCAAAAGGAACCTTGACGATTGGATGGGAGAAGAACTTCACCCCGGGGATTATGCCAGTCACCCTGCTAGACAGGGGTCCAGGGAAGTAAATAGTGTGGAAATAGCCAGGGAATTGTTATGGCTGGGCTTGTATAAGCCCTAGGGCAGTTAGCCTAGTACCAACCTATGAACCTATGTAAAATAAAAAAGGAGTAAAATGAGCCAGGTAGTTCAACAAACTCAGTGCAACAGTGGCCGAGGTATATACGTGCTTCCCACTCCTGTCCGGTGCTCTAGCCTCCTTGTTAGGCAGATGGACATTAGCCATTTCTTCTGCCAGCTCTTTCTTAGTGGCTGCCGCTACCACAATGGTATCAGCTACTGGACCCTTAACTCTAGTGCTTTCGGTTTGCAGGGGGACCAGAAACCTATCAGGTCATTTGGGTATGGGCTCAATGGTGTCCAGTTCCTTCCATGCTCAGTGAGATACTAAATCCACCAGGGCATCCACTGGTGTTTGTATATATAGTATGTGTGTATCCATATGTATACATGTGTGTGTGTGTATATTTATACACACACACATACATATACATGTGTGTGTGTGTGTGTGTGTGTGTGTGTGTGTGTGTGTGTGTGTTTATGTCACCCAAGACGTACATGGGCCTGTCCCAAACACCTCTAAAAAAAACTGACTCCTCAAAAGGAGGAGGTTGGGCAGACCACCCACTTTTCTGCTTTAGGATCTCTAATATGTCCCCAAAGGAAACCTCTTCAGATGGGGATCAGGGGGATTTTCCTCCTCATCGAAGTCAGTATCCTGAGATAAAGGCTCCAATGGGGAGTCAACATGTCTCTTTTTGCATATCTTCTTCTGAGGGACCTCCTCTGCTAGATGTTCTGAGGAAGTATCGGAAGAAGGGTATCCCTCCTGAACTGGAAAGCCACTCGGAACAGGAAGACTCATGGCAGGATGAAAGCGCAAGGCCTGGATCTGACGTAGGCACAGGGGTGGATTGAGGAGCCTGTGCTGCCAGATCTCCAGCTTGGGAGAAAACTCTCTCCACTACCTGAAAAGCCGAAGGACAAAGAGAAGCCCTTTCCATCTCTCCCAGAGCTGAAATCACCAAGGAAAAATGGCCATGATTCACTCTGGATCCACGGCCTCCAGAAGGGATTGGACCCGAGCTGTTGAATGCTGAAGCGGATAAGGGTTGGGACAGCTCCAAAAGGACGGGGCCAATCCCAGTCCCCTGGACCCAACACCACAGCTTTGCAACTCGCTCTACTCAGAAAAGGCCAGAACAGGGCTCATCAAGGGTATCCTCAGCATTGAGGAAGGGAGCTTCCTCATTGTAGAGCCCAACACACACGAAGTCCTGAATCCTTTGATGCTGAAACTGATCAGAGAAGGAGTCTTGATGGTAAGGCCTGTGTAGCTCATAGATCCGGCAGGCGATGGAGCCAAGACTACCCCATCTGGATCTGGGCCTTTAGGAATCTCCACATCATAATGAACATATCCACCTTGGACCAGTTTCTAGAGGAGCTATATGAAACTGATGAGGAGGCTGGAAATGCTTGGACTTGGAGGACATGCAGGAGACCTCGAAGTCCTAGGATCCGGAGGTGCAGGATCTGATGTAGGAGCCGACTGAGCGGGAGGTACAGTGATGACATCCCATGGATCTGTAGAGACTGCAGTATCTGACAGAGGGTAAATTCTGATTTCTTGTGCTTCTTAGGGTCGAGAGAGTTACTTGGAGAAACTGGAATGGACCGGTTTTTCAATTCTTTCGCTCCCGGACAGGAAGAAGCCACAGAAGGGGTCTGAGCCCTCTGGAGCCGAGGAGGGAAGACCCCCTAAGGTTAAGCTTATTCTGACAGTCTGCTAAAGCTAGTGGGTTGAAAGCACAGATGCTGCACTCCTTTTTTAGGTGGTCAGCACCCAGACAGTACATGCATTCCTTGTGGGCATCCTGGTTGGGAATTTGATGCTTACAAGAAGTGCAGCATTTAAACCAAAGTACCAGTTTGCCCACCATGCCTAGGTGAAAAAACATGCCAAAAAACAATGGCCAAACTAACACTTTCTAAACCTTCAACTATAAAAACTCCAAATTCTAAATACTAACTTTAACCTTAAGCTTAAGCTGTAAATTTAACTTTAACAGTAAACTAAATGCAAATAGAATTAACCTGCCTTTTTTTGTTATATAGGGCGAAGCAGATGCACACTGCACACACTCAAAGAGAAGAGGGAGGACTTACAAATCTGCAAAAGGTTGAAGAGACAAAAATACGATTGAGAAATCTACCCAAAGCTTGAGAAAAGGCTGATCTGCATCCAGTTTGCTGAGCGGCAAATGAGATCTGAGGTACTTGGGAGGATACAGGGCATTGTGGGTAAGAGGTTGGAGCTTGAGAGTCAGATCCATGATTGTAGTATGTGGCCGAGCCAGATCAGAGGGTTGGATCAGAGACCCTATCATGAGGAGGAATGGAGACATCAGATCCTGTGATAATTGCCTCTGGCCAAATCCATAAGAAGGGAGAAACAATGCTGTGTGGGCCAAAAGGAAGTCCCCCAAAATAACTTTTTGGGAGAGTCATCTGAATCTTCAGAATGACCCTGCACATCAAGGGAAATTGTGGAAATGTATACAGAAATAATGCCTACCACGAGCCTGCCCGCAGAGAGTCCTGGTTTAGAATTTACTTAGTTGTCAGTTTTAAAAGGAAGCAAACGGATTTATTTGAGGTATTCCCAATAACTGAATTCATTCCTAGAAGACCCTCTCATTCAGTTTCCATTTGTGAGGGTCTACCCTGACCCTGCTAGGTTTGCCCACCACTATATTTTATGCTGATAGTATACAAGATACCTGAAGGGTATACAGTGATGTACAAGCCAAGTCTCAAAAGCCTGTTTGCATTACAGGTGGTAAGACCCAGTGCCCCCACCCCCCATTTATGTACTGTGGTAGTCTGTAAGCACCTGTAATGGTCCCAGGGATCACAGGTTTTGAAGAGATTCTATAACATGGTCAATAGCTAACCTCTCTCTACCATTTATATGCTTTGATATGTCTGCACTGTCTCATAGGCCTTTCACCTTTATCAAATAAAAAGAGCTCCCTAAGCAGAAAGTGCAGCATCTTATTGCCTCCACCAATACAGTTCTTTCTCCATAAATCCCAAAACTTGAATATGAAATTCCCAGAGGACGCGGATGTAGGCTCCAAATTTTTTTAACCACTGAATTTTTCTCAAATAACCTGGCAAGAGGAATCATACAAATAATAGAAGCCATAGACCTTAGAAACCTGAGAAATTCTCTGACTAGTCTCAGACTGACTGGAGAAGATCAGGAAAGTTTCCAGATACACATTCACATTTGTGTGCATTAGGAATGCCTTTACAGAGTCTTACTTATAACACAGTTTAAAAGCACAATCCTGTGTGAGAGTCAAGGAAGTTTCTGAGCATTTACCAGGGTTCATAGACTGGTAAGGAGTAAAGAAACCCCTAAGGACCCCTGACTTGTGGCAAAAGACTGCAAAGGTCAGCAAGTCATCTAAAAAAGGAAAATGTGAATGTCTTGCAATCTGCAATGAGCTATCCATGGAGCAAGACACTTTGTAAATGACTCAGGAACTCTACCCAACTCAAAGGGTAACACAGAAATAACATATCCCACACACAGAACCTGAAAAATCTTCCGAAGTTTGTGATACGAGAATATGATAACCATCTTCTAGGTATAACATTACCATAAAACACGAGGAATGGCTGGTAACACACTCTGAAGGGAGAAAATTTTGAATGTTGGTACTTTCACAAACCAGTTGGGAATAGAAATCTCCAGAACTGGTCTCCAGGTAGATCATTCTTTGAAACCAGAAACATGATTTGTATGATTCCTGGGTTAAGCATGTGTTGGAAGAACCTAAGGAAAAAAACTAATTTGGAATGTAGAGAGAAATTCCCTTGAATGGAGTATTGGGAAACCAGTGCCAACTGTAACCAGTATTAGTACCAGAGAGTCTGAAACAATATGGTGCCAAAGAGAAAGACTGATAGCTTGTCAACAGGACAGACATAAGAGATGTAGGGAAGGGGGAAGGAATGCTGGTGCAGTCATTATGAAGATGCAGTTTTAAAGGATTCCCGATTATTGTTTCTCTCCTGCTATTTACTTTGTTTTTCTTTCCTATCTGCCAGAAGATAGAAGGAATTGATTATTTTTGTCTTCTAACAGCTCGAAAAATCATTTCCTTAGTTACATCCATTTGACCACCCAGTATTTATGACAGAACTCTGTAGGGAATTTTTAAAGCCTGCAACACACTACACTCCCAAGCATATGATCCCAGTTGCATCTTTCTTCCCAATCACACTTCCAACATTTGCCATCTACCCGAGAAGAAATTCTTTGGTGTTTGCTGGAGGTACAAAATACCTATTCAAACACTTCCAAGAAAAAAAAACTTAAATCTTCTAGATTTTGTTGCATACTTGGCAGCCATACACATGCCCTCCCACTGTTTCCTTGTGAATTGCTTTTCCAATCGCTCTTCACAAGCTTTCTAACTTCCTCCGATTGATTCCCATCTTCATTGTGCAATATTTTATATTTTTAACAGCAGCTGCTGTTATAGATTCAACCGAAAACTCTACAAGAACAGGTCTTTCACTCAGGAATCCCTATACATTTCTCTTTGCCTATAACTCTATTAATCCCTGATAGGGAAGGCAGTCTCTAGTCTGCAGTCGAAATGTCTTCTTGGTCTCTTCCTATTCTGTTACCTTTCCCCCTCTAATTATTTCCTCCTGTAAGAATAGGATCAACATAAATCCTACATAAATACTGTATTCTCTTTGCATAGACCTAGAAATGCAGTGATATTAAAGCAGGCCTGCCTATAGTATCACTTTATACTTCACATTTTACATGGAGTTTCATTAAGTAGCTTCAATGGAAAGAAATGTTTCAGTTAAGGATACAAATGAACTTGGTGAAATACCCTTCAGGATGAAGTACTAATAAGGATGAAATGTGCTAACACAAACAGCGGAGCATTTTGGAACAAACAGATCTTATTTAGATGGTAACAGGCTTGGGCACCAAGGTTAAAGAGGCATATAGAACTTGTAGGAAATTTACAGAGTTTTAGTATTATGAGAGATGCTTTCGAGTCAGATGTTCATTTCAATTCAGCTTGACATTCAGGAGATTGACTACAAAAGTCGGTTAAATATCCAGCAGTTCAAATAGGCAGCAGTGAGCCGAGTCAGAAGTCAGTAAAGTCCAGAAACTATATTTACATTAATGAAAACTAGAAAAGGCACAAGAAGGTGTAGGAGCTGCAGTCAATGCAAATACATTTTAGTCTGTCAGTGAGTCCAACTTAATAGTTTGAAATCAGCTGTCTTTGCACAAGATGGAAACTGTTTAACAGACAGGAAAATATACCTAGCAACTTGTTCCATCTGTTCAGCTTTTTATGTTGGAAAAGCAGACACAACTAAGACCATGTAAATATGAACAAAACTATCACATTCTAAAATGTAATCAAAAGAATGCCCTTTACACACATTCAATGGTATGTTCTGGTTTTAAACACTTTATTTTTGAAAAAAATAACACAACCCTGGGGGGGGGGTCCATGGAAGGAATACACTGAATTAAGAGAATTAATATGGCAGCTAAGGTTGGGTTCAAAACATTGCCCAGACATTAATGAATGTACTTCCCTAGTCCCTGATTTAAAGCAAACAGCCAACAATCTATGATTTATTCTTGTATAGGTCAACTTGTAGTTTAAAAAATATGTATGTATTTAATATTTTAGATTTATTCACATATTTGATAATTTTTCACAAGTGTTTTTACATATCTTATTATATTCCTTATTTGGATTTTTTACAATAATTTTTTAAACAATTTGTGTATTTATGCATTTAATATTTATTTGCACAACTTTTAATATGACAGTATTAAACAATTAGTTTATTCTGCCAGTTTTTTAAGATTTCCGTTTAAATAAGTGGGCTTTTTAAAGCAATTACTTTGACTCCATTATCTTATTAATGAATTGATACACAAGCACTGGTTACGATTAGCTTATTCTGAAGAAGTCTGTGTTTTACTGTGGATGAAAAGCTACTTGCAAATTAAAGGCTTAATCTACTGAACTACTCATGGTGCTCTTGGATTATTTGATCGAGTAGGAGTTTCCTTTCTGGGGTTGTTTTTTCTGCTCATACCAGGTGGAATTTAGCTTTGTTTTTGTTTTCAGAAACTATAGAAAACAGTACAGTTTGCCTTGATTCTGCCAGTACAAAGAAAAGGAAATTACTGTTGTGTACACTTACCATAAATGTAGATGTTCGAGTGTATTCACTGTTGCAGCACTACATTTGGGTAATCTGCTGGCAGGTTGCCCTCAGTCGGCAGTGATTAACAAAGTTTTGGGTCCTGCGTCGGTTGATGTCCTTTCTTCTGTGACGTCAGGGGTATAAAACATGCAGCCAACACCATTACATTAGTTTTTCTTGCCCCAGATGTCAGGTGCCCCCCAAATGGGGAGCAAATTAAATTAAACACAAAAGGTATACCTCCAAAAAAAAGCAAATACACAAAAAAGGGCTTTTATGCATAGTGAAAGAAAGTAGAGGTATAGCCAGAGAAAAGTAGGGGGCTGGAGGGAGGGCAACCAGGACTGCAACAGTGAATATACTCAAACATCTACATTTATGGTAAATGTACACAACTGTATTATGTTCTTCGTGTTTCACTGTTGCAGTCATTACATTTGGGTAGATTCACAAAGCTATGGTTGGGTGGAGGGAATTATACAGCATTAGGACCAGCTACAAGGCCCTGCAGGACAGCAGTGGCAAAGCCAGCTCTGGATTTAGAGAAAAGTGGTAAATGGTAATGTTTGGTGAAAGTATGAACTGAGCTCCAGGTAGCAGCTTCTAGAATTTCCCTGGTAGGAACACCTCTGAGAAAGGCTGCTGAAGTAGATGCAGCCCTGGTGGAATGGGATCCGATCCCCTGGGGGATAGTTTTTCCATGGTGCATACAGCAGAAACAAATACAATGGCTTATCCATTTAGAAATGGTTTGCTTTGAAATGGCCTTTACTTCTGCCCCTGCAGCAAATGCCACCAACAGTTGTTCAGATTTTCTTTGAGATTTAGTCCTGTTTAAGTAAAATCTAAGTTGTCTGTGTACATCCAATGAATGCAGAATCCGCTCCCCCTTGTTCTGTGGATTGGGAAAGAAAGTTGGCAAATGAATGGTCTGATTAAGGGCCACACTGGATACCACCTTAGGCATGAAGGATGGATTGGTCCTGAGAGATACCCTGTCCGCATGAAAAATGATGAAAGGCTCCACTGCCATAAGAGCCTGTAATTCGGAAATCCTTCTAGCTGAAGTGACTGCTAAAAGGAAAGCTGTTTTCCAGGAGAGAAATTTTAAGTCTGCAGTAGCAGCTAGCTTGAAAGGAGGGAGATTGATTTTCTCCAATACAAAATTGAGGTCCCAGGCAGGGGTTGGAGCTCTCCTGGGTGGTCTTAAGTTTTTGGCCCCTCTGAGATACTGCTTTAGCAAAGGATGAGGGAAGAGGGGATGTTCTGTGTTGTAATGAGCTGAAGCATGGATTTTTATGGAAGAAAAGGACAGGCCCTTGTGAAGCATCTCAGTTAAGTATTGCAAAATCTGTGGAATGTGGGGCACTGCTGTGCTTATCCCTTGAGAATGATTCCAGGCACAGAATCTTTTCCATTTGTCAGCAAAAGATTTTCAAGTACTAGGTCTTCTCGCCTCTAAAATGACATCCGTCACAGGTTTGCTGAGGGATACTAAGGGTGAATTTAGGTGATTAGCCACGCTGCAAGATTCAAAGTTTGGAGCTGTGTGCAGAGTTTGGTTGTTCTGCTGAGACAGTAAGTAAGGTGTCTGAGGCAAGTGCCATGGTGGAAGGTGCGTCACACTGCGCAGGAGTGGGTACCAGTGTTGGCGACGCCAGTCTGGAGCAATCAAAATCATTTTTGGTTTGTCCTGTTTGACTTTTAGTAGAACTTTGGAGAGAAGTGGCAGAGGGGGAAAAGGCATAGACTGATGGAGGTTTTTCCAGCTGAAGGACAGAGCATCCACTTTTCAGGCTTTTTTGTGATGAGTTCTTGTGGAAAATTTGTCCAACTGATAGTTCTGGGGTGAGGCAAAAAGATCCAAGTCTGGGCTCCCCCATTTGCGTGTCAACATGTTGAAAATCCGTGGTTCCACTTTCCATTCGTGAGGATCCATGAGATTTCTGCTTAGTTCATCTGCCAGAGTATTCAGCTTTCCTGGCAGGAATTGAGCTTGGAGTTGTACTTGACAGGTCAAGGCCGTGTTCCACAATGCCATGGCTAGTCTGCAAAGGGGGTAGGAGTGTGCACCCCCTTGCTTATTTATGTACCACATAACCGTGGTGTTGTCCGTCTTTATCAGCAATTGTCCTGGATGAAGGTAGTCCTTGAAGGCTGTCAGTGCATTCTGTACAGCTAGTATTTCTTTTTGACTGATATGAAGGTGCATTTGATTTGGGCTCCATTTGCAGTGAATGCACTTCCCTGTCAGATGAGCCCCCCCCCCCCAGCATAGTCTGATGCATCTGTAGTTAGGGTTTGGGCGGCAGGGTGTTGTGTGAATGACAGTCCCTTGTTTTGGTGGCAGGCCTCTGCCCACCAAAGGAACTCTAGTTGCAGGCAAGGTATGATAGGAATCATTGTTTCCAGGCTGTGACAATGTTGACTCCATACACTTTTTAAGTACCACTGAAGTTTCCTCATATGCAGTCTTGCACATGGAATTAGAAGAATGCAGGAGGCCATGAACCCCAAGGCTTGCAGAATTTGTCTTGCAGATAGCAGGGTTTTTGTGGCCACCTGTTTGAAGACACCAAATGAATTTGCTTTTCTGGCATAAGGAAAGCCACCTGGGCAGTTGTATTCAAGCTTGCACCCAGGAATGTAATTTTTGGAAAGGTACCAGTTGTGATTTCTTTTCGTTTATAGTGTACCTTAGACAAGTTAGAACCCTTTTTACAAACGCCAGATGTTTTAGAAGAATGTCCCGGTTTTCTGCCTGAATTAGACAATCGTCCAAATATGGATATATTTGAATATTTCTTTGCCTGCAAAATGCAATTACTGGAGCCAGGCACTTTGTAAAGACCCTGGGCGCAGTAGATAAGCCAAAGGACAGTGCAGAGGAATTGGTAATGCAAGTAGCCTGCTTTGAAGTGGAGGTATCTTCTGCAAGATTCCCTGACTGGGACATGCAGGTAAGCCTCTCTTAAATCTAGAGTTGCCAACCAGGCATCTTTGCCTAGCACAGGAAAAAGTCAGCATCTTGAATTTTGGAATGTCCAGAAAGGTGTTTGAAGTAGATGAGTCCAGAATTGGACACCATGATTTGTCTTTTCTGGGTACCAGGAGAAGTCTTTACTAGAATCCTTGTCCCTTTTCCTCTTCTGGTACTGGTTGAATAGCCCCCATGCTCATGAGGGAAAGTACTTGTTTCTGGGCCTATGCCCACTGATTTGGGGGCAGGGCTGGCCATTCGTTTGGAATTGGCAACGTGTGGAAATGAAATCTGTATCCCTGGGATACTATATTTAAAACCCATTTGTCCTGGGTTATAAGTTGCCAGTTTCTTGCACGAAGAGCCAGTTTTCCCCCCAAAGGGGCGGCTAAAAGGTAAGTGCTTGGTAAGTGTAAAGGGAGTCATTGAGACTGCTTATCATAAGGGAGATGTCTTGTTTCCAGATTTGGAAGAGGAGGCACCCCATTGTTTTGTTCTGAAAGTCCCTTGGGACTGAAACCTGGTGCCTTTGGAATGTCTCTGACTTGAGTGGCTCTCGAAGGAACTGGAAAGGACCAGTTCTTAGTAGGCCAGTGCCTACTAAATCTTGGAGGTTGCACTTGTAAGAAATCGTTCATAGTTTGCATAGATTTAGCTTTATCTTCCATCTTTTTTTAGAACTCCTTCAGTCATATTACCAAAGAGACGGTCCTGTTGTAAAGGAGCATCCAACAATTTTGCTTTAACAAGATCAGGCAGAGTTTGCTCTGAGCCAAGCATGCCTTCTTTGCACAGACCCAGTTACAGCAGCCTTGCAAGAGGCCTCCAAAGAATCAAAACCACACTGCAAAGTATGTTTTCCAACTTGTTAAGCTGAATGCAATAGATCCTGTAAATCTTTATTTTCCACAGAGATTAACATAATTTTCTTTTTAAGCAGTCCCATGATATACTGTTGATATTTAAGCATATGAAATTGACAGTTTAAAGCCCTGATTGCCAAGGTTGCAGAAGTGTACACCTTCTTACCCCATCTATCCAGCGCCCTGGAATCTCTATCAGATGGGGTAGGATTTTTAGCAGTAGAAGTCTTAATGCCCTTGGGACCCTGAAAAATGGTTTCAGGATCCGCAACAGGATTTGTGAAAAGGAATTTGTGGGAGTCAGGAACCCTGTAGTATCTGTCTGGCTTACAAGGAGCCAGAGGCAGAGAATCGGGAGCCATACTAGATTCTGAAAAAGCATCAACAATGTCTACAACAGGAGGTATAGCCAAAGGCCTATGCTGAGGAAGAAGAAGAAAATCCCAAAGTCTCTTTTTAGACTCAGAAAAATCCTGACTTTCCCAGTGGAAATGTTCCCTTAAGGTATGCAAAGTTTCCCCAAAAGAAAAATCCTCAGGGGGAGAAGCAGAAGGAATGGAATCTTCTGCATCAGAGTCCTCAGAAGTAGGTATAGACAATTCCTGCTCATTAGAAGAATCAGAAGAAATAGAATCCTGTTCAAAAGATTCATATTCAATATCTTGCGTAGGCCTCTTAGAAGGGGGGGGGGGTGACTACCCCCGATCAGAGTAATTAAATCTTCAGCCATTTTCATAATTTATTTCTTAGGCATAGGGTCCTGCACATGTGGCCTAGGCTTCAGTTTTTTAGACTGAGGTCGAGATTTTGATTTTCGCCTTAGTTTTGAAGATGGCGGCCTAATATACAAATCTGTAGGCCTGAAAACACCCTCAGAAGCCGGTGCCTGCACAGCGACTCCGGACCCATCCAAGGTAGAGGCATCCACGGGTTCCATAAATGAAGCATCTCGTGGCATACCGGACTCCAAAAGGGTCTCAGTAGAGGCCTGCGAATCAGAATTAGCGGGTATCAGTGGCTGCGAATGCGCCTCACTGAGTATCGGCAAACTGGTGACTGGCTTAGGAGAAGCGTCATCGGCAGTTTTTGACCTCAATGGCCTGTCTTTTTCTTTGCGTTTTTTAGGTATTCCGGTAGTCGGATTGCTAACCGACGACATTTCTGGATAATTAAAGCGTGAGACAAAATATTTAGAAGCAAAAATGTACAGACGTTTAATAGTGTGTTGATTAAATAAAGCACAGAACCGACAGCAAGGTACGTTGTGGTCAGGGCCTAGGCAAGGAATACAGTACAAACGGAAATCCTTAGGAGGTATTTGCTTCCTACAAGTAATGCAATTCTCTTTTACTGACATCGGTAAGGAGCAAGAAAAAGTTTCCCCAACGGGGTACTTAGCGTTTTAGTTGAAGACTTCAGATCTGAAACTCGAAAACGAAAATTTCAGGAGTCTGCCGACCGGCTCTTGCAAACTGCTTCCGCTTCGGGCACTGCGTGGCAAGAAAGACCAATGTAATGGCGTCAGCTGCATGTTTTATACCCCTGACGACCTGACGTCATGGAAGAAGGGACAGCAACCGACGCAGGACCCAAGACTTTGTTAATCAGGCCGACTGAGGGCAACCTGCCAGCAGATTACCCAAATGCAATGACTGCAACAGTGAAACACGAACAACATCAATTCTGAGATCAGAGTTACAACAGATAGTGTAATTCATTTTTCAGAACTATAGAAGTTTTAGTATTCAGCCTGTTTCAGTTTATCATCACTTTTACTTGAGACTGCACCAAAATAACACTTGTTTGGATCTTGTTAAATTACATTAACATCTAATTTATGCTGCTACTAAATAATAAACCACCTTTAAAAAACTCTAACGAGTAATTGCTTTTATTCTGACAGGTATAAGATTTGGCACAAAGGAGAAACTGAGATATCTGGCACTAGTTCAGCACAGTTCTGGGTAATTAAAAGATAGTCATATATTACAATTCATACAGCTCCCAATACCTTGGTTTCTTTGCCAGTTTTCTCCAATAAATTCCAGACCCCTTTCTTGCCAATTCTCTGTACCCCAAACTGCAGTCATCCCTATCAGCAAAATCACCTTTCTCTAGTCTCATGGTGGCTTAGTTCTTAAGAATGCTTTCTGCTACTTCATGTATATAATATTCAGTATGGCTGTTATTCTCCTTTATGGATCTGCATCTAAAATCCCACATTCTCCTTATTTCTTCAATTTCGCCTGTTTCATCATCCCTTTCAACTATGAATTATAGCTTTCTGCTTGTGTTATGTATGTGAACCTTAACTGTGTAGCTCTAAAATATGCCTTTCAATCATGTGATCCTAAACCACCTTGTTCTGTTGGAAGGTTCAACTTATCCCACTTCTCATTTGCCTGCTTCCCCACACCTCCACTGGCTGATAAAAATAGCCCTGACCTGAACATTTCACTGCTTCTATCTTGCTATCCATATCCATAAACAAGCGCTTCCAGTTTCTCATTTTTGTATTAATCTTTTCCTTTGTCTCTTCCCATACATCCTTAGCTGCCTTAACAGAATCCTTTTTAATCCACACTCCTAAATACTTAATTTTATAGTGTCCCCATAAATACATTTATTGCTGGACCAGTGTGTGTATATATACATATTTTATAACTATAAGCCTTTATCTTCATTAATTTTATATCCCAAAAAGACGTGAAACTGTCTCAAGATGTTCCATAATCCCGAGATGTCCTTTTCTGGTTTTATCTGGTACAAAATAATATCTGTAGAGAAAGTAAACTTTTCTTGATTACCATACCAATTATATCCTTGAAGTTCTGAATCCTTTATTTTCTTTGCCAATGGATCCACATATAAAGCAAAGAAAGAGGAAACCGAACACCCCCTGCCTGATTCCTCTGTTCAGAAACAACTTGACAAGAGGAACTCACCCACTTTCATTTTTGCCTGTGATCCCTCATTTATCCTCCTAATTAACATTATTTTATCAGGGAATGCAAATTCTTTCATTGCCCTACTCAACATCCCAGCTTGCTCTATCGAATGCTTTCTCTGCATCAAGATCCAACAATAGGGGAATTTTCTTACATTCTGCTTTCATCTGGATCATAATTGTTGTATTAATGTTGCCAAATGCTTGCCTTCCCTCCACAAAATCACACTGATCCATATCTATAAATTTTGGCAACTTCTTTGCCATTCTTTTAGCTGTTATAGACAAACACTTTATAATAATGGTTTAAAAATAAAATGGGCCAATACGAAGTTGGGTCCTATAGGTCTTTACTGTCATTAGATACTACAGCCGCCACAGCTTTCTTCCTGGATGCTGGCACTTCCCCCTCTTAAAATACCGTTAAGCAAAACCTTGAAGATCATTGTAACTTTCTTCCCCCTAGTTTTCAAACATTAATATGAATAACATCTATTCCTGGAAACTTTCCTTCAGATTGATCATAATGCACTATCTACCTCATCTCCTCTCATCTTAACTGTTAAGCCTCGTCTACCTCTATACTTGGTAAACTGAAATCATCCAGAAATATTTCTATTTGTGATCTCTCTTGACTTCCACATTTCTTTGCTTTATACAATTTTCATAAATTTCCAAAATATCTCTAAGACATCTACAGGATCTATGACTGTTTCTTGTTACAGGCTCCCCAAGTTTGGCAACAGCCCTTTCTACTTTGTGTTGCTTGCGTCATTGTGCTAAAAGTTTTGTGCCCTGGAGTTATTATAAAAATACTTTCGTAACAGCAATCTTTATAAACGCATGCACATTATCCAGAAAATCCCCTATTTTCTCTTTAGCACTCTGCAGTTGCACCTCTTCTTGTAAGATCCCCTCTATTCTGCAACAATTTAGCCTTTGTCAGCTCCTATAAATTATTTACTTTTTAATCCATATATTTTTCTTTTATTTCTACCCTATTTTTAAACGTCACTTTAATTTTATCCAACTCGCTAGTCATAACTTCTGAAGAAATTTCTGTCTTCCCTAATAACTCTCAAATAATTTCCATTATCCATTCCTTAAATTCCTTTCTTTTTAACAGGTAGGTGTGGAGGAGCCAATGTCTCATTTTTACTTTATTACCCTGCACTTTTATCTTAGTTATTGGCTCAGGATCTTAAACAGTTATTTTGTCTGTTGAAGCTTTCAATTACATGATTGTATGAAATATAATTTCTGTCTAGTCCAGTTTTTATACATTGGAGATTAATATGTAAATTATCTCCAAGTTCCTACTACTTAATTCACATATTTGATACTAAATATTTTCATAAATGTTTTTCAGAAATCTACCCTCTTTTGTTTTATTTTCCCTTCCAGGTCCCCGATACATATCCTCATTGTTGCAAATCAAATTCAAGTCCCCACCTATAAGTAATATTGCAGATGAAAGCTGATTATTTTTCCCCACAATCTTTTTAAGTTCTATAACAATAGTTTTAGGTGGAATATAAATACATGCCAGCATAATAATACTCCTTTGCCATTAGACACTTATGACAACAATCTACCACTAATATTTTTCCCTTTACTATCACTATTGGAGCTTCTCTAGTAATTAGTGTAAGCAATACCCTTTTCCTTTGTCCAGATACTCTACCAAATATCCATCCTGAAATCCTTTCTTTATCAAATTCACATGCTCACTTCTTTCCAAATGTGTACCATGTAGCACTGCTATTTGCACCCAGCATTTGTTAATATAATTCAACTCTTTCCTTTTTGTCTATACCTGTGAGGCCATTCACATTCCAGAATAATATGGATAGAGTGGAGTAGCCATTATGATAAAGTATTCCCAACTATGTATGACAGCTTTTTTAAACCGTATCCGTTTCCAGCTTTTGTGTTACATGCATTCAGTGTTTGGCAAGTTGATCTATTATACACAGTTGTTTCTTGCCATCTCCATTTGAACCTGTCACATTTTCCAAGACTTTTCTTTTTAATGAAAATCCTCAAACAACCCACAGAACACAGCCATAACCTACTATCTTAAAAGACACACAACTATGTACATCTTCAAATAATGACATTTAGCCCTCTTGAAAGGAACTTTCCCAAATCAACAGCTACAAACAGGCATTATATAACCTAAAATTAAGGTTAGCCATGCTAGGACACATGCTACAGCATTTGCTCCTACTTGCACTAATTGCTGTCTGTCTTATCTAACATTTAGCCTTAAAAAGTATTGTCATTTACCACCTGCCTGCAGTCAGCTTGTCTCCATGAAAACATACAAACTAAATGCACAGTTGCCTTCAGCTAGATAGTTCTCAACTCGCACTGAACATTTGCCAACAGAACGCTTTTCATTACATTCAGTGTTCTCTTATTTACTTCTTTGCGCAAAAATATTAAATTGAGCCAAGGGCCTTAAATTCAGACATTCACATATACAAACATATGCTAAAACATATAAACTCTACATATATTTTAATGTGTGCTATTTTACATCCCATCCCTCACCACAACAACCTAAAATTACAACATATTAACTTAAACATGTTTTTGCTCAGCCTTTCTTCTCTTTTTATAAGTTAATGCCTACATTTCTTAAAACTAAGAATAAAAAAGTACTTGTTTACTTTACTATCTTTATCACACAGAATAAATGCTTTACTATATCAAATGCAATTTATATCATGAAATGTTTTATACAAATATCGCTAACAAAATTTGTTTTACTTGCAGTTAACATTTCTAACTTCCCTTTAGTGTCCTAAACATTAATGACATGCAGTGGGGGTATAATTTTTTTTCAGTCACTCCACAAGTTAAAAGTCAACAAATATCCATTCTTCCCACTTTTTCTTGTAAAGCCATATTTCACAAATGTGATTGATGCTTTGTAATCTCAAATTTATTCACTTAATTCAGTGCTGCTAGTCGTCTTCCTGTTCATCTTCATCTCCCAACCCCAGACTCTGGTTCAAGTACTCAATTCTTCTAGTCAACTCCTGTGCTTTTTTATATCTCTCAAGCATTTTCCATTGGAACATTGGAAAAGGTTTCAATGGCAAAGTCTCTATGAGCTTTATCACCAGAAGAAAGATAAGCAGAATCCCCCCTCTGTTTGATGGCTCACTTTTGTTGGACAAGCTTTTGTATTTCCTCCTTAGCCTATTTTGCATCAGAATATTTTTCCTGGAGGATTAGTCATTTTTGAAGACGGCTGGATACAGCAGCTTGAAATCTGTACCAGTCTTTTGACATTCCTCAATTACTAGGATAAATCTGATTCTCTTCTGCCTAATGTACGCTGAATACTCATGTTCCACAAATGCTCTACTATCTCCAGTTTTTAAATACTCTGCCCTTTTGCCACAGTTTTGTCAGGACCAACTCTTGCTGCTGGTATAGAAACATCTTTACTAATACAGGTCTTGACTGTCTTCTCATGCCCAGGTTTGGAGCATACACACAATATGCGCTTTCAATTTACAAATCCTGCACTGGAATACTAGTTCAGTTGCTTATCTGTGCTTTCATAAAATTAGCACAATCTGTGCCTTCCAGTTTCTCTGGTACAGCAGAAAAATCTAGTTTTCCCTCTATGCTCTGTCCTCTAACTCTACCATTTTGAAGAAGCTTCTCTTGAGTACTCTCGTACTCCATCAGCTTCTCTTTTTGCAGTTTTATCAGTTTATCTGAATAGCTGTAGCTTCTTCCATTTTTTTTTTATCTTTTTATCTAAAATGATATACTTCAATGTTTCATTTATTTTAATCAGTTCTGAACACATTTGATTCATTTTTCCTCTAGATTACTAGAAGTCATTTATTGCACCAAAGCTGAAGATTGAACTGCTTTTATCTAAACAGCTGCAGGATTCAACACAGTCAGTACTTTGTCTTCACCTTTTCTAGTGGATTTTCTTTCAGGCTCGCCAAGTTTCTTCTTTGCCCGCATCCAGGCAGTGTGTACGTCTAAGCCAGTAAGTTACTTTCCCTTATCTCGTAATTTCTTTTTCCACAATGGGAGAGCATAAATTAAGCTGTTTATCAGTGTGCAATCACCTTGGCTGAACTAATACCTTACATTCTTGTCTGCAGGGGATGGGGAAGGGTTGGTATTAAAAGTTCTGCTTTTTTGGGTACTGAAGGCTCCGTGTCAAGGCAAACATTCAGGCAGTCATATGCTATGTACAATATAAGTATATATACAAGCTCATCCAGAGGAACAGCACATGCAAACACAGCATTAAAAGCAAAACACTTTACTAAAAATGAAAGTTCTGTTCAATCCCCCCTCTCCCACAGGAATCTGCCCATTGAACATTATACTTCTCAAAAGCTAGTTTCACAGCGATATGTAGTTAGCACTTCTCTTGTTTATGGGAATAAAATGAAGAAGCCCTGTTCAGATATGGCCTTCATTTACAATTAAGTCTTTGCTACTTGTAGGAAGAGGGGCTGTTAAAGAAAGCTGAAATGTCACAATCTGGGTTGTAAACTATAGATGGGGAACAAGCAAAACCTCTAACAAAGTCAAGGAATACACAACTGGCTAAGCATAGCAACTTTGTGGTAAGTGAGGCATGACTCCATAGCTTTAATTTGTGATTGTCTGCAGCTGTACTGGTGGGCTGTTTAATCCCCTTAAATTTAACTGCACCTGATGTAGCAGCTCACTTTCTTCTGCTTTAAAATTTATTTTATTTAACATTTATTTACTGGGAAAGTCTAACTTGGAACAAAGCCAATTTTCGGCGGATGCCCGGGGAGAAACGCTCCAGATGCATGTGTTTGTAACGTGGGAGAAAACTGGAGTACCCGGAGAAAACCCACACAAACAGGGAGGACATGCAGGCTCCACACACAAGGCACTCCAGCAGAGAATCGAACCAGAGAACCTCTTGTTGTGAGGCGACAATGCTACCGCTGCGCCATCCAAAATGCTTATTGCCTTTCTGACTTGCAAGTTCAGGTTCATCAAGATTGTGTCTACTGCAGCTCACTGAAATACTGCTAGTCTTCTATAACCACTAGATTTTCATTTTTTAATGACTTGTCTGTTTTTTCTGCTAGGTTTTCCTACTCTGCTTGTTGCTGTACTGCTGCTCTTGTGAAAGGTGGGGGGAAAAAATGTTTGTGTTTTTTCCCCTTGAGCAGAACGGTATAGGCAATCATACTTATTTCCCTCTCAGACAGGCAGTTTGGTACTGGGAAAGTTAACTCAGCCAAGTCTAACATGTTTTCCAGCTAACAGTCATAGATCCTTATTGATTATAGATATTATGGGGATGACTTTTCCAAGTAAATGACTTACAAATAATAGGTGTGATTAGAAAAAGCAACATAAATGTAACAAAAAAGGCACTAAAATTTAGAATCCGGAATGTCCTACAATGGCATTATCAGTACAGTGTTTGTCATTTACTCAAACTTCCATATCATCCTCATCAACCTCCTTTTTCTACTTGGGATGTTGTGTCAACTATCACCATCTCTCTCTATAGAATGCCATTATCCTAACTTCTCTGACATTCACACCTGTTACTGTTACATGTCTTCTCTCTACAATCCATACTCCTCTTTGTTGGACACCCTCAATTCTTCTTGCCTTCTTCTGTTCTTTGCCTTTTCTGCAACTGGAGCTACTCTGGCTTCTGCTTTGATGTCCTAATTTCTTCATCTGTCCCACAGTGTGCATCTTAGCACCCATCTCAGGCACTTCATCACCATCAACTGCTTTGCCTCAACTGCCCAGGTTTCTGCACCAGACAGTAGTACTGGTCACACCACTGTTTTGTACACTTTTCAGTTTCTTTGGCATTCTTTTTTCACACACTACCCATGACACTCTGCTAGCTGGATGCAGTCCCTCTGATTCTAACCCTGACCTCCTCATTCAGACGCTTCTTCTCCTCAACCATCCTGGATACTTGAAACTGTTAAACTATTCCATTACCTTCCCTTCTATCTTAATTCTCAGCTTATTTTGATTTCTCCAATTTACTGCCATTATAACCATCTTATCTGTGCTCAGTTTCATCCCATGAGCCTTCGGTTTTGCATTTCATTCCCGTATCCTTTGAAGTTCTGTTCAGAGTCACATTGTGGGCTATTTCCATACATACATCTATATTTTTAAAACTAAGTTTGCCAATTTTACTGGTGGACATGGTGCTGAATTCAATGGTGGGTAACTATGTCCACTTGTAATATACTATACTGGAGATATTTGCTACTAATTATGAAGATATGCTAAACCTGCACATGTACTCGATACTTACAAAAGCTAGTGACTTGTAATCTACTGCATGGCATTTGGTGAAACTTGAGATGCTACTGAATTAAGGTGTCGCTTATATTTGTACTGTAAATTGTGCATCCTTAGGTATATTCAGTGTTTATAAATTATACAATTTAAGCATAATTTTTCATAGCTCTATAAAAATGTTAGGCATTCAGAGAATTTTTTTTTCTGGTTTGTGAAAGTTCGTGTCTGCCTAACAAAATTGTTCTAATAATCATTCTGGGTTTGCACATATTACAGTACATTACAGTATTGATATAGGCTGTGAATGCACCAACTATCATCAGTAAAAAGAAAACTTTTTACCGCCAACGTTGCCAACTGTACCTTTTTAACAGTGTTTATTAAATATTCACAGTCTGTCATATGCTTTTTAACTCGATTTCTTAGAAAATCAAGGATGAGTGTAGGCTACTAGAGGAATGACAATCCATAGCTCAGAGGTGCCAATGACTTAAGGAGCAACAGACAAACAGATGAACATCCCAAGGCATTCAGGGCAACCTGTGGCCAAGCATTCCTTTTGGTGCAAGTTGCTAACTTGTGATTCAGTAGGAAAAGAAGTAAATTATGTTGCAATAATGTGTGCGTGCGTGTGTGTGTGCGCTGCAGTTTGTTGTTGAGTTGCTTTACTCAATGGTCATTTAGCTAGAAAAACAGTACTTACATAATGTTTTTTCAGGTACTGCATAAGCCAGTGTAGCTTTGTTTAACTTGGCTCCTTGTGAAATCAGCTTCCAAAGCAGTCAACTCTGATGACTGTTTTGGAACATCACTCACAAAAAGTTAACAGAACAGCATGATATACATCAAACATGTCTTTTCTGAACAATATGTTTAGAAACTTTGTCTGTCGTTAATGATAGACTAATCCTTAATAAATTAACAAAAAATCAAAATTTTTGTAAGGGACAGAGCAAAAATATGAAATAAATCAGGGATGGTCTGCAAAAATCAGGTTCATTGCTGAGTACTGAACTACCTGCCCTTGTTGGCCATTTTAAGCCTAGAACCAATTTTCCCTGAAAGGTAAGAATCAAACCCTGTACTTTGCACCTGTGAGGTAAACACTTTAACCATTATGTCAGCCCCCAACCAGAGACAGTTGAGTGTGTGTGTGCGCGTGTGTGTTGTAGTTTGCCAATCATTTTGAGACCCCTTATTTTATTTTGCTGGATCTTGCAACTTAAAAACATTAGGAAATAATCTTGAACAAAGGTAAACCACAGCGTTAGCAGGAACCAATCACCAAATGAAAAAATCCAAAGGGATATGATGTAAAAACTCCAGCTTTAATCCAAAATAGACAGGAAAACAGACAGGATGAGCGCTTTCGCTATGTAGCTTCTTCAGATCCAACACATACTCAATAAAAGTCTCTGTAATATATACTTCTCTGAGTGCACTAATTAAGTACTTAAGCAATCTATTAATTATAGCTTTTAAAAAGACATTGCATAAAATCATCAAATATATATATATATATATATATGCTAATTCAAGCACTTATAAACACATAAAAACATTGCTTAAAGCATGCTTAATAAAATGTGCTAAATAAAAATACACAATATGAACATATAAAAACTCATATTTAATATTCCTCCTTTGTCTCAATTTTTGTTTAATTGAAGCTCTTTCATTCAGCCCATGGTCTTTATCAGCTTTCAACAGAATAATCCATTCTGTTTCTTTTGCTTCAGTATAGGTTTTTATATCATCTCCCCTTGGATTAGGGACTATTATTTCCAATACTTTGAATAAAAATGTGTGCTCAGAATCATGAGTTATAAAGTGCTTAGCCAGTGCATTATGTAGAGTGTCCTTTTTCATATGATACACATGCTCCCTCATTCGATCTCTCAGTGGGCGATTGGTTTTACCTACGTAGAATGAGGAACATGATTGACAGATAGCTAAATATACGACATGTGATGTCATACAGTCAGCTTGGGCATATATATTAAATGTTGTTTGCAAATCAGGATGAAAGAAATGCATTGTACTGTCAATAAGTGAACAAAAATTACAGTTGCCACATGGCTTAGTGTAACCTTCATGTTTATCTTTACAGCTAGACGTAGGATAGCAAAGCCTTCTTTTTAAATTATTCTTATTTCTATATAGAAATTTGGGTTCATCCCCAACAATCTGCTTGAGATCATTATCTACATGTAGAATGTCCCAGTATTTACCAATCACTTCCCTAAGCTCTGAATAATCAGAAGAATAATATGTAGAGAATTTAACATGTTCTTTATGCTTCATACTTCTATCAAAATTATCATTAAAATTTCTAGGCCCAAAATAAGGTTCTGCCTTTGAGGAACGTAATTGGTATACATCATTTAGTTCTAGATTAATTTCAGTAGTATTATATCCTCTGTCAGTTAATCTACCTTTAAGACCCATTAATTCACTTTCAAAGCCTTCATCTAACAGGTTCAGCCTAGAGGCTCTAATAGCTTGGCCTCTCATAATATTTTTAAAAACATAATGCGGATGCATACTAGATCTATAAAGAAGGGTATTTGTATAGCATGACTTCCGATGTACCCAAGTATTAATGAGATTGTTATCTAGCCTCTCAATGTATAAATCTAAAAATTCAATTTTATACAATGAATAGTGCATAGTAAATTCAAGATATGATGCAAGATCATTCATAATAGTATACATAGATTGAAGTTCATCCAAAGAGCCTTTCCAAAGTAAAAACAAATAGTCGACAAAACGTCGATAGAATATCACATGTTGTTTAAACATATCATTACAGAATAGGACATGTTCTTCCCAATATGCAAGAAACATGTTTGCATAGCTATTGGCACAAGGTGTGCCCATAGCTACGCCCTCTCTTATTCTGTAGTTTCCTGAGACTATATATATATATATATATATATATATATATATATATATATATATATATATATATATATATATATATATATGTGTGTGTGTGTGTGTGTGCATGAGGGAGAAATCGCGCACACACAATACTTCTGGGCATGTACATAACTTTTCTGGGTAGCAGTAAAACAAAAAAATATCTTTATATTAAAAAAAAATAGCACATAAAAATGCTTCACATAAGACCTAGTCTCTTGGAGCTTCTGGAAGCCTGGCATCTCCCACTCCCTAGGCTGTATAAGTGGATTTTAACACAGGGTTTTTTCACAATTTTGCCTTGGACACACCTGGAATAAAGATGGCCGGATGAGTGTCAGGACAGTTTCTTTAACTTTTCTCACAATTAAGCCTTAGGAAATGAGCACATTTGCCAGTGTGTGTGGGGAGGTCTGAAGACATTGTGATCATTATGTCTAGTTAGGCTAATATTGATGATGGGGGACAGCAACACTGCACCTTAGAGAACAAATTTTAAAAAAATGTATATATATATATATATATATATATATATATATATATATATATATATATATATATATATATATATATATATATATATATATATATATATATATGTCTACATCTCTGGGTCAGGGTTACTGCAGGCAGCATTTAACTCGCCCTACAAGTCTGGCATAATAGGAGGTATACCTACAGCATGAGGTAAATCCATCACAGCACATAACATCTCCTCTGTTTAGGGGGCCCATTATTCCCCATAAATACTTCATCCTGGAACTAGCCTTAGAAAAGGAAAACTCCTTTAATGGAGCTGGAGAGGACAAACTTTCCTTTGAATACGAGTCTTGGGCTGGAGAATCAAAGAAAAAAACCTGTGTCTGTCTTAGGTCATAATCCTCTGACATTTTCCTCAGGAATATATTGACCTAGTTAGTTTTACGGTAAGGATTTCTGCTTTCCAGTTTAGAAAACTTGCAATAAACTCCTTGCTAAGTTAAGAAAATCATCATTATGAACAGACAAAATGTCTGAATGTGTAATGTCTAACCTTTTGTATATTTTTTTCTAGGGTCATCCCAGGAAGGAAACGGACAAGAGATGGCACTTCATCCCAGGCAAGACATCTCTTTCCTCAGCCTGTTTGAGAAGAATCTCACGAAGAAACTCCCAGAAATAAAGACGGTTCTGTTATGCCAGGACTGGACAATGGAACAACTGCAGAGGACGTGGCTACCTTTCTGTCAATGGTAGTAGAAGGGATTACATCAGAAGATCCTGAAGAAACCAGTATGTGGTCTAAGGAAATGGCAACTGCATTGCCATCCAACAGCGGCTGAGGCACTGTCTGAGCCTGAGGTGCAAGCAAGGCTCCTATTCTGTTTAGTGTGAGAAAAAAAAAAACAGCTGGAGTGGTGTAATAATTCATGCTGTAGCTCAGTAAGAAGCCCGATTGCCAGAACGCACTGCTGGACAGAGTCAGTCAGAAGTTAAGCTGTCAGACAAATGTTCACAAGCTGCATACACACAGTTTCCCAAACTGTCTCTCAAGATTCAAAAGTAAAAGCATATTCAAGTACACAAAACCCTGTCAGAATTCTAAACCCCTTTCACATTCATACACAGAGAAACAAGAAATGAAGGGAGAATGTCATGAAGTGTACACAAGCACCAAAAATAAAATACATTGTCTACTTTGAAATTCACTTCCTGATGCTTAAATACAACACCTTCAAACAAAATGTCTCGAGCAGTAAAACTGACGGTAAGCTGTCATGAAGTGTACACAAACACCAAAACACTGACTGAAGTACATAAAAACACTTCCCAATCATTAAATCTTTGCACTTAAGTCAGTTAAAATGTCTCAAAACTACATTTTTCTCACAAACACATCAGCATTCAATAATAAGAACCTTTCTAAAAATAATAGTTTCACACAAGAAACTTCTGACATTAATGAAATTACTTGATATTCTTTTGAAAATGAAATAAAATAAAAAATATTTAAAAAGATAATATTTTCTGTGTGGAAAGATTCCCGTTTGGGGACTTGTCTACCAAAAATGAAGCCTGTAGCCAATTGCTGGTCATGTGAAGCCAGAAAAATGCATTCCCTTGAAGTGACAAATGAGTACTGCAACTATCAAAACTCTTGGCTGCTGATTTCTCTCCAAGGAGCTAGCCAATCAACAGTCAGATCTGGAGGTGTGGCAGGAAGAGACAGCTTTTTGATGACTGCCTAGTTGTTGTATCCTGGGCAGAAAAGAACCTAAACAGCTAAAGGCTACTACAATACTGATAACTTATCACGGTCCTCTTTCATTTAATCTTTCAAAACACATACGCTACACTGAATGCATGCAAAAATCAGATAATTCTTATGTTCCATCGCTCAGTGCAAGACTCATCCTATACGAATGCTCTACTACTGCTGGGTTCCCAACCTGCTTATTCCAGTGGAGAGACTTCCAAAATCCGCTAGGGTATCGAGGTGGTCCCAGAAAAAAAAAAAACGCAATGGACAAGCTGTTAAAGTAACACTGAGTCATGGACAGAACCCACATGGTAAGAGTTGCGGGATCTAGGTCTGACTCTAAACTGGTTACAAGTGGCATTCCCCAGGGTTTAGTCCTAGGACCCCACCTATTCGGCAAATACTTCTCAGAGGTACAGGCAAGCACAGGAGGACTATGGCTGACCAAGTTCGCAGATGACTGCAAACTAGGGGCTATAACTGACTCTCTGGCTGACACAGACATCCTCCAAAAGGGTCTCACTGAGACAGATACTTGGTGTCAAAACCATGGCCTCAAGCTAAATGCCAAAAAGTGCATAGTCATCCCCTTTGGAAAAAACAAAGCACCCACAAACTACCACATAGGTGGTATCCCCCTGAATATGTAATATGTAATAAGGGATCTGGTGACCCAAGTAGACAGTAACCTCTCCTTTGATAATCACATTGCCAAAGTGGTTAGAAAATCCTTCTATGTGGCCCACCTAATCACAAAATGGTTTGCATCCAGATCGAAAGAGGTCATTGGGCCCCTCTATGCATCACTCAGACCCATCATAGAGTACAATGTCCCATTTGGGGTGTACCTTACAAGACACCTGCAACAACTGGAAAGACCACAGAAGTACCTCACCAAGAGGATCACTGGCCTCAAGCAGATGCCCTATGCAGCTCAACTGAAGAAACTCCAGCTGTACTCGGTTGCACAGAGGTGATCTCTGCCTGACATACAAGCCCATGTCCAACCCAGAACTGATGGACACGCTCCACCTAAAGAAAACCATATTCCCTCAAGCCACACGCTCCAGGGATCTAAACCTCACCACAACAATAAATAGGACGTGCTGAAGGGATAGATTCATGTCCCAGAGACTTCCCATGCTCTGGAACAAGATTCCAATCTACATTAGGTAGAGCTCCTCGCTAACCCTCTTCAAGAGAAACTTTGATGAATGGATGGGAAACAAAGTTTACCCCAGGGATCACTTCAATGGCTCTGCTGGACAGAGGCACAGGGAACTAATCTAAGGGGGTGACGAAAGCCAACACATTCCGGCTAGGCTTATAAATGCCTTAGGGCAGATAGCCTAGTACCTACCTATGAGTATAGTCACGTGAGGTATGGACCTTACCAATGCATCTTCAAAAGTAAGCCTTGCAGCAAGTAATGTGTGCAAGGAATTCCAGCCAGAGAAAAGATAACGATTATTAGCTGCGGTACTGCCCTTCTCTCACATAAGCTGTCACTCCGGCAGTAGCTCAAGTGCCCTTTATTCCCCCTCTTTCGCAATGTCTTTAGCAAGACCTGAAACAGAAGAACTAGGAATGAATCACCACACAGAGAAACCAGGTCGACCTCATGCGGTTAAGAAAAGAAATGCAAACATTTTTTCCACAATAAGCAACAAAGACTAGTAAGGAAGATTCCTTCAGTAATAGACTGATAGATGGACCTGGCTTGAACCTAAGGAGGAAAAAAGGTTATGAATTACTAAAGTGATACCAGTAACCACTTTCAAAGACCTACTGTTATGGCAAGTATCTCACAATAACATCTGGCCTAACAATGAAGTGTAGTAATATCAAGAACTCCATGAAATGAACTGGATTTATTTAGCTCTTTCATCCACATTAAAGGACTTCATTTTGTGGCGTTTCTTTACATTGTTCAATTTTTAGCACCTTGTTTTGTGCTCTTTGGTCTAGCAGTGAAGTGGCTGCATTGCCTAAAAATTCCTTGGTTCTTTACGCTGTAGCCGACTAAACACTTTGTGATCATACAGAAAGAAGACATGAGCAGCAGATACACCATCTGTAAACATACTCCTGAAGAATATTTCTAAAGCGATACAATCAATGCGGAATAAGTGAATGAACTGCCATTAGAAAACTCCTTAAAACAGGTGTTGGCAGAATACTGCATGTTGTGGCTTGTTTGGATGAAATCCCGAACAATGAAAGAAACAGCTCAATCATCAAACAATACAATTACTTAAAACCTTGAAACTAACAAAAAACATCAAAATGCAACACAACATTGCATGGTTAACTGGGAGGCATTAGATAACCTCCTCCATATCTTGGAATAAATCAAATATAATAAATTATCAAGGAAACAGACCCTTACAACATGATGTATGAAAGATTCATAAGTGCCAAAGCGCAGGTAACAACCTTAACCACCAATTCAATGGAATCTCCAGCAAAATCTAAAGCAATAACTAGCAACATATTTCAACAAAAAATGAATATAAAAGTAAAATACCAAATGCTGCCTGTCACAGAACTAAGTCCTCGATCACTCGTAGAGCATAAAAATCCAAAACCAAACACAGTTGAGTGATCGGAAACAGCAGATCAAAGCCAATGAGTCTTGGATTAAAAAGTTTTATTCCTCGATGATTCACAGTATTGCACACAACCATACAATACACTTGTATAAGCAGTCGATAAGCGCTTTCACTCAGGTATGAGCTTCATCAGATCTAACCAATACTGCCCATAATGCACCTATATATACCAATGCATATGTTATCAAATAATTAAATAATTAAATAATTAATTAGTTGATTAATTCCTTAACTGTATATGACTCAAATAATTAAAACTACTTGATATAGAATGCATATAAGGTATATGAAAAATACATATATGTATTTAAAAAACTATTAAAATAACAAGTAGCTCATGATCAGTATGCAAAATATATATGAACAAATATAAAATCTCAGGAGCACATGTTCAGTATACAAAATATATATAAACATCTATAAGACATAACACTTATGAATTAGTATCGACATAACACATATAAAAGCATCTTATAAAAACATATATCTATATGTACAAAGAATACATACATAAATATATTCCTGTAATTTAACTAATGTATATAACATAAATCTAGACCTGCCCTCATTATAACTAAATGTTGAGCATTATTTGCAACTGAGTGTTGCACATAGTTTCCATTAGAGGAATAGAAAATAATAACATACCAAAAATAATTCAGTGAACACCTATTACCTACGTTTGATGTTTCTTCTTTTATGTAAGGCTGGTTTTATAGAGGCCCTCTCATTTAAACCTGAGCCTCTATCAGCTCTTAACCTCATGATCCACTTGCTTTCTCTGTCTTCAGTGTGGTTCCTTATGTCCCCACCTCTGATGTTTGGTTTTATCACTTTTAAGACCCTAAATAGAAAGTAATGTTCATGGCCTAACTCAACCACATGTTTAGCAAGTGCATTATGTATATGACCTTTCTTCATGTGGTATACGTGTTCACGTATTCTATCTTTAAAATTACGGTTGGTCTTGCCAACATAAACGCGTTGCATAACTGGCAAACTGCCAGATAGACAATATTCTTGGTCATACATGTAGCTGCAACTTCAGTTCTAAACTCTATGTTGGAATCTGGATGTATGAACAAGGTTCCATTATCTATATGAACACACTGGTTACAGTGTCCACATGGTATAGTATGACTAGGTCCTGATTGTCGCTCTTCCTTTCTCGGATAACACAATAATCTTCTTAAATTCAATTTGTTCCTGTATAGGAAACCCGGCTCTTCTCCCACTATTCTTTTAATATCTTCGTCTGTACATAGAATAGACCAATGCTTACTAATTATGTCTCTAATGATAAAAGAATCATTAGTATAAGGAATTGTAAACTTGACCTCATTCCTCTTTATCTTTACTTCATCCTCTCTCTCTAATCTTGGTCCATAATAAGGGGCTGCTCTGCCATGCCTAAGTGCACTTAGGTCCTCTAATTGATGTTCAATCTCTACGGCACTGTACCCTCTCTCCACTAGTCTCGCTTTCAAGTCTACAATTCCTGATTCAAAACCTGTGTCAGTAGCATTGAGTCTGGACACACGCATCCCTTGTCCCCTAATGATGTTCTTAAATATATGCTGTGGATGCATGCTGTGTCTGGATAAAATAGCATTGTGATGACAGGATTTCCGATATACGCCTGTATTCACTAAGCCATTGTCTAACTTCTCTATGAACAAATCAAGGAAATCTATTCTATCAGTGGAGTAATTCATTGTAAACACCAGGTAGCTAGTGAGACCATTCATCATGTTAAAAAATCTCAACAAGGCACTACTGTCCCCTTTCCATAGAATAAAGACGTCATCTACGAAACGTCTATAGAATACTACGGATTGTCTGTATTCTTCAGTCATAAACAACACTTTGTTCTCCCAATGAGCCAAAAACATATTCGCATAGCTGTTTGCACATGGAGTACCCATGGCAACTCCAGCTTGCTGTTGGTATACTAGCTCATTAAACATAAATACATTGTTATCCAAAACTAGACTTATAAAATGTGACAACAAATCTATTAAAATGGGGGAATACATACTGTGTTCCAATAGATATTCTCTAATATATATAGTGCCTGTATCATTAGGTAACACTGTAAATAGAGATTGTATGTCTAATGTGACAAAAATTAAGACTTTAGTGTCCTCTATTCTACTCATGCATTCATATAATTCTAATAGGAACTGTTTCGAGTCCCTAAGTATATTGGAATTCTTATCCAACACAGGGCGTAGATGCTTCTCAATGAATACAGTTCCTATTAGAATTATATGAATGCATGAGTAGAATAGAGGACACTAAAGTCTTAATTTTTGTCACATTAGACATACAATCTCTATTTACAGTGTTACCTAATGATACAGGCACTATATATATTAGAGAATATCTATTGGAACACAGTATGTATTCCCCCATTTTAATAGATTTGTTGTCACATTTTATAAGTCTAGTTTTGGATAACAATGTATTTATGTTTAATGAGCTAGTATACCAACAGCAAGCTGGAGTTGCCATGGGTACTCCATGTGCAAACAGCTATGCGAATATGTTTTTGGCTCATTGGGAGAACAAAGTGTTGTTTATGACTGAAGAATACAGACAATCCGTAGTATTCTATAGGCGTTTCAGATGACGCCTTTATTCTATGGAAAGGGGACAGTAGTGCCTTGTTGAGATTTTTTAACATGATGAATGGTCTCACTAGCTACCTGGTGTTTACAATGAATTACTCCACTGATAGAATAGATTTCCTTGATTTGTTCATAGAGAAGTTAGACAATGGCTTAGTGAATACAGGCGTATATCGGAAATCCTGTCATCACAATGCTATTTTATCCAGACACAGCATGCATCCACAGCATATATTTAAGAACATCATTAGGGGACAAGGGATGCGTGTGTCCAGACTCAATGCTACTGACACAGGTTTTGAATCAGGAATTGTAGACTTGAAAGCGAGACTAGTGGAGAGAGGGTACAGTGCCGTAGAGATTGAACATCAATTAGAGGACCTAAGTGCACTTAGGCATGGCAGAGCAGCCCCTTATTATGGACCAAGATTAGAGAGAGAGGATGAAGTAAAGATAAAGAGGAATGAGGTCAAGTTTACAATTCCTTATACTAATGATTCTTTTATCATTAGAGACATAATTAGTAAGCATTGGTCTATTCTATGTACAGACGAAGATATTAAAAGAATAGTGGGAGAAGAGCGGTTTCCTATACAGGAACAAATTGAATTTAAGAAGATTATTGTGTTATCCGAGAAAGGAAGAGCGACAATCAGGACCTAGTCATACTATACCATGTGGACACTGTAAAGTGTGTTCATATAGATAATGGAACCTTGTTCATACATCCAGATTCCAACATAGAGTTTAGAACTGAAGTTGCAGCTACATGTATGACCAAGAATATTGTCTATCTGGCAGTTTGCCAGTTATGCAATGCGTTTTATGTTGGCAAGACCAACCGTAATTTTAAAGATAGAATACGTGAACACGTATACCACATGAAGAAAGGTCATATACATAATGCACTTGCTAAACATGTGGTTGAGTTAGGCCATGAACATTACTTTCTATTTAGGGTCTTAGAAGTGATAAAACCAAACATCAGAGGTGGGGACATAAGGAACCACACTGAAGACAGAGAAAGCAAGTGGATCATGAGGTTAAGAGCTGATAGAGGCTCAGGTTTAAATGAGAGGGCCTCTATAAAACCAGCCTTACATAAAAGAAGAAACATCAAACGTAGGTAATAGGTGTTCACTGAATTATTTTTGGTATGTTATTATTTTCTATTCTCTAATGGAAACTATGTGCAACACTCAGTTGCAAATAATGCTCAACATTTAGTTATAATGAGGGCAGGTCTAGATTTATGTTATATACATTAGTTAAATTACAGGAACATATTTATGTATGTATTCTTTGTACATATAGATATATGTTTTTATAAGATGCTTTTATATGTGTTATGTCGATACTAATTCATAAGTGTTATGTCTTATAGATGTTTATATATATTTGTATACTGAACATGTGCTCCTGAGATTTTATATTTGTTCATATATATTTTGCATACTGATCATGAGCTACTTGTTATTTTAATAGTTTTTTAAATACATATATGTATTTTTCATATACCTTATATGCATTCTATATCAAGTAGTTTTAATTATTTGAGTCATATACAGTTAAGGAATTAATCAACTAATTAATTATTTAATTATTTAATTATTTGATAACATATGCATTGGTATATATAGGTGCATTATGGGCAGTATTGGTTAGATCTGATGAAGCTCATACCTGAGTGAAAGCGCTTATCGACTGCTTATACAAGTGTATTGTATGGTTGTGTGCAATACTGTGAATCATCGAGGAATAAAACTTTTTAATCCAAGACTCATTGGCTTTGATCTGCTGTTTCCGATCACTCAACTGTGTTTGGTTTTGAAAAAATGAATATAAACTGCACAGAGCACAGTTGGCATAATGGTAATGGTCTTTGCCTCCTTTTTACTTCGTGTTCAATACTGACTGCAGTGATGCCTGTCTGAGGTATGCATGCTCTCCCTTTCTCTGTGGGATTCTATGCCTCGCATCTCCCAAAAAAACTTACTGGGTGTTTCCAGCACAAACCCACCATAAATTTAATGGGGTTGTGGGCAGCAGCACACAGCCTAGCCAGTGTTGTGTAAACCAACCACTTTAGGCAACAACTGTGGAGTTCAACATCCTCTAGATGGAACAATGATCACAGACTGCATGCTGTATCAGGGCTAGCCACACAACAGTGTAAAAACTGGCTCTATGTGACTGGTCTATTCTTAAAAAGATGTCCCCATACATGCCAAGGAGTGATGCACAAGACTGGTATTCACTTTGTGGTTTGGAAAGGTTTGAATCTGTTTACTTCTATAGAAACACTTTCCACTTCATCTAAAGCGAAGTACTTCTCTTACTTTACTCAAACGTAATTTGGACAAATGGATGGGTAACTGCAAAGACACCCCCAGATTAGTACGCCTCTACCTCATGGATAGGGGAAACATGCAAATGCTCCAAAATATCCTTGTGTAGCGTATCTCTGCTTTATTCATATGTAAAATACAAGAGCTAAAAACTATGTAAGGCTAGGGTTTCCAAGATACTCGCTTATCAATAGCCTAGTAAGTACCCACAAACCTAACCAATGAACACTGTGGAACTCAAACTGCATTAGGAAATTCAGATCTCCATAAATAAGGTCCCTGGTCTTTAGGTTTAAGCTACATCACATTCTTTCAAAATGGCCACAGTACTGAGTACTGCATGCTGCTTGTTGCAATCTCTTTTTTGTTAAAGAAACTAAAATTTGGCACTAATAATGTATGGATTGAGTACTGGAATTACTGACAAATGAAGGAACTTAACTTTTCTGCCACTGCAGTTATGATCTCAACACAAACGAGTAAAGAAGAGAAAGTAGTATCACTTAATACTTTAATACCTTCAAACATTTTTCCATCGTCCATCAATGTTTTTCATTACTTCCCAGTCAAAATACCAAAAGCAGAGAAAAAAAATCAGACCTTCTATTCAAATCTCAAAAATAGCAGAACCAAATTTACCAATGTGTAATCAAGCTCCATTACCCAGTGCTTTCCAAGACAATGGAATAAGCTTCCCCTTGCTAACAGAAATCAGTCATTAACTTTCTTTAAAATAATATTTACAGATCAATTTAAAATAAAATCTGTGTGCGCGAGCAAGTGTAGTGCATTTGTTTGAATGTATATAAAGTCGAACAGCTTCACAGCACTCAAACGAGTGAATTCTGACAATGTTAAATATCAAGTACAAATGGCAATAATGTTGCAATACAGTTTTATGTAGATTGAGCTTGGGGTGAGGTTTAAGATGTGTGTGTGGTTGTGAGTACGTTTTAATGGGGAGTATTTTAGAATGCTTGCCAGTATGCAGAAGTAGTGATTTCCATTTACAGGGACATCTCTCCCTTCTCCTAAGTGGTGCAACTGTGGACCTGGTAATATTTAAGGGGAGGCAGTATGGGGTTCGCCTCCTATTAAAAAAAAAAAACTTGGGTGTTCTTTTAATGTTTTATTTTCTACCATTGAACACAGTTTTGCCAGTCTTTGCTGTTGCATGTATGCAGGTTTTGGTGTGTTCATTGTCTAGTGTATGCACGTGTTTTATTTTTGCTCATTTGAGGGTCACCATTTGTTTGGTTTTCAAATATTGGTGATATAATCGTGCATATATGTAGCACACACACGAGCACCCACATGCGCACACACGCACGCGCACACATTTTCCAGAGTCTACAGCAAGCAAGAGCTGCGAACAGACTAGCATATGGATGAGATAATTACAGATAGTCTTGCACAGTCCCTCTTTCCAAGGTGGTTTACAATCCTACACTGTCAGTTTCATGTTTAGATGCTATGACTTTTGAACACTACTATAAGCAGGGAGCTGGCAAAAGGGTCCGCTTGAGTGTTAGTGAGTTCCAGATAACATTTGACTTAGTCTTCCCCAGAAGGGTATCAGCACCGGAAATAACTAAGCAAGGAAAGACTTAAAATAAGTGCTCAAGTATCCAAAGCAAAACTGGAAGTTTCTGCTTTATGAAATTTATTTGGTTTCACTATTATATTTACTTTTTTCATGGAATAAAAAATCTTCCAAAAGAAAGTATCTTCTAAGGGCCAGCAGATGTAGAATCCTCATAGATGTGGCTACACAAATAGGAGACTTCTTGGACATGTCATCACTTCAAGACACTCGGGGAGAAGAACTGGGTAAATATTTGTATCTCACTGAAGAACAAGGCTCATTACTTGTTCTTGTAGCATTTCCAAGTTACACACCTATCCCAGAAGGAACATGAGCCACAGTGATATGAGGATCCTGACCCATGCCTATAATTAAAGGCAGTGGTCAATGGATAAATAAGCCAGCAATTACTTGGTAAACGGATTAGCGATAATAAATTGGCTTCTGTGACTGGTACAGAAAACCAGTGGAGGTCACATTCCTAACAGCATATTACTACTACTTTCTGGAAATTAAAGGACTTGCAGATCCAAAGTACAAAATTGTGTTCCCCATTTTAGGTAATGTAATGGCTACAGCAAGATTGCTATAACTGAAGGACAGGAAAATGTAGGGCTGTTACTCCAAAACTTAACACCATGGTAAAGTGAACCATATATGTTATGAAGTAAGGATGGAATGCCAGCATGTATAGTGAGATTCTCAGAAAGAAAAAGAGCTGCCATCACCTGTGCTGAGTGCATATAATACGGATCACATATGGTAATGGCCAGAGTTCTGCAGATTACTGCAGAGGCAGCACCTATTAAGAGACTGTAGTTAACAGATGGATGGGTGAGAAAGTCAGTGTCTTGATCTATTGCACTCAAGCATCTGGTGTTAAGACTGGTTTCCCATAGATATATGCAATTCTGTTCATGGGCTCCACAGTGCCTTTTTTAGGCCATTTCCAGTTAAACCCTCCACCATAACAAAAATCAGTCACGACTACCTAAAGGTACTGCTGCTCAGTGCTAGGAGTTTAAATAAAAAACTGTATTCCCTGGAATCACTTCTTACCCTGGAGAACACAGACATATCTACAGTCATGGAAAAAGGGTTCAGAACCATGGAAAGTACCTCGGCTCTCAAAGGCTACTATGCCTTTCATATATTTTGATCCCCTTCAGCTTAGGATAAAACAAAGGGAGGTGGTGTCTCAGTGTTCATAAAGGACAAGTACACTGCTAGACTGGCCCAACAACATGACTCACTTGAGCTGCTCCATGTCCAACTAACCACAGATGTGACCCCCTATTGTATCCTTGCTAGCTACAGATCCCCTAACACAAGTCTAGAAAGCCACACATCCTATCTAATCCTACTGGAATCTATTAACATTTCATACCATACTTACGGGTGACCAACTACCGCTCACATAAATTGGGAGATTTATATGACCCATAATTCACTTGCACAGAGGTTTTTGGACTTCATCAATGCAACCCACAAGTTAGCTCCCCAACTAGAGGTACAAATATCCTAGACCTAGTACTCACGAAGATGGGGAGATGCTGCTCCCTCCCCTGCATTAACTCCTCCCTGGTAAGATCTGACCACAACATGATCTCCTTCAGTATTAAAACTGACCTAGAACTCCTATCAAACCCCAAACCTGTTAAGAAATTGGCTAAGGCCAATTACCTCAAACTAAGTGACACTTGTTAAACTTCCAAGCCCCTCCAAGCCTAGATGACAATGAGGCCTACTTACAGCTGTACATAAAAGCACTGTACAACCACATTCCTAGCTGCGAAGAGGAGGTAGTGCCAGAGTCAAACTTATGATTACTGGCAAAAAATAAACCACCGTGGTGGACCCCTAGCATACATAGACTATTCAACACAAGGAAAAAAATCCTCTCCAAAGCAAAGAAGGAGCAGACAAAACAGTGCAAAAAGACTTAAAACTCGACCAGTCTAAACAAGAAAAGTAGAGACCTGGTCAAATATGCCAAAGCAAATTATGAGGCAAAGACAGCCTCCTAGGCGAGAGATAACCAAAACTTTTTTTTAATTATGTTCACAATCTCAGGGGGAATGCACAGCAATGTGCCAAGGTAATCATGAATGGTAAAACTTGCATCTAGCCTGCAGGTATAGCTGGCCAACAAGTTCATTTCAAACTTCTCCCCCTTGCATCACCTCCAACCACACCCAAAGAAATACCTGCAACTATCTCCCTACTAGTCATTATGAGGAAACGGGTCCTTAATGCGCTCACTAAAGCCAAAAACACAACCTCCTTGGGTCCTGACAACATTCTAGGATGCTTCTTAAATAGCTTAAAACAGAATCCATCAGGTCCACTAGATATCCTCTTTAACCATTGCCTCCAGACAGGCTTTGTCCCAGAATAATACAGGACTGCAACAATTGTTCCTCCGCAAAAGGGGTCCCATCAACTGACCCAGGGAACTACAGTCCCATAAGCTCGATTAGTCACATCCGCAAGGCCATGGAGAGAATTATCATGGACCTGATCAATAATGACACAGGAACTCTCCAAATACTGGACCAGACCAAAGAGAGATTGTCTGCTCAACCTGGGGGACGTCTCTGAGAATGTCACCAGGGACATGGATGAGAGAAAAACAGTACACACTACTTATCTAGACCTGGACCATCCTTTTGATGCAATCTCCCACTCAGGAATCATAGATAAACTTACTGAATTAGGCATAAACCTCTATACCGTCAGATAGTTAATGGGACATATGTCCAGACAGGTAACTCCACTTACAATAAGAAACCTGTTATTAGTGGTGTCCCACAGGGCACAGTGTTGGGATCCCTCCTTTTTGATATATACTTCCCTGAAGTGAAGGCCAATGCTGAGGACCTCTGGTCACCAAGTTGTAAGCTGGGAGCAGTCACAATCCTAAAATTACTGACTTCCTACAAACAGGCTTAAAAATGACAGATGCCAAAACCATGGTTGACACTAAATGCTAAAAATGTGTAATTAAACCCTTCGGTAAATCAGATATCCCTGCAAATTATAATACTGATAGCACACCCTAGAAGTAGACCCAGTGGTGAAGGACCTAGGAATACAGATAGTAACCTAAACTTTGACTACCAGGTAGCTAAGGCAGTGAGGAAATCCTTCTGTGTGGCTCAACTTATAAGTAAAGTCTTGGCATCAAGAGCAAAGAAAGTCATACTGCCATTGTACTCGACCCTCATCAGGCCCATGATAGAGTATAATGTTCCCTTCTGCATGTACCTAACCGGGCAGTTACACCAAATGGAGCAGCCTCAGTGGTTTCACACTAAAAAAATACAAAGCATTAAGACACGTTCTCATGCAGACCGACTAAAGGTCCTATCCTTCCATTTCATATAGTTTACTGAGGTGACTTATGCCTGACCTACAAGGCATGCTCTGACCCAGCCCTGATGAAAATGTTACATATTCACAAGAAAAATGATAAGAGGATTACACGATCCATTGGACCTGAACCTTATTTGTAATTCTAACAACCTGCTAGAGAGACAAATTCATATCCCAAAGCTACCTAGTCTATGGAAAAAAATTCCATGTTCATAAACAAAGCCCATCCCTCATTCTCTTCAAAAAAAGAATTTAGATAAATGGATGGGGGACCATAAATTCACTCCTTGGGTACTGTCCATGCCCCTTATGGGCAGACACAATCTGTAAAATGACTCAGGGCTCCAACATACAAAGACCCACTACCCTGATACTATCCCATCCAATATCTAGGGAATTCATCTAGGAACATAAAAGTAGTAGTCAAACATCTGCACTTAGCTTTGCAGCTTGCAAATTGCTGACCATTCACCTAAACAGCAGTACAATTTGTAACTACTATAGTGGACTAGACCTTGAATAGTCAAAGTAAGGATTTTTCCTTTATGAAATGCAACTATCTTGATTTTCTAGTCTATGTTAACATGTTAAACAATATTTTATATTATATATATTTTTTCCCAAATCTTTTGTATGAAACGACTAACACAGGCCACTTCTAGCCTATTAAGTAAAGCTATTTTCACAGTAGATTTTACAGGAAAATATACTAGAAGAATGTTCTGAATTAAAGCACTGACACGTTTGGTAGGAATATGGTATTAGACCTCAATCAAATTATCATTACGAATGATCAAAGGCTTTTGAAGTACCAAAGTTTCCTGGTTTAAGTAATAGTTTACCCAAAGTAATGATTTGCATTAAAAAAAAAAAAAAAAAAAAAAAAAAGAGCCTTGTAAGAAGTCATTGTTTCAAAAAGCAGCAAAGTTGATCCTTGAAGCCAAAATTCAAACTCTACAGGGGGATGTGCGATTCCTTACATGTGACAGAAAATGGAACACTCGTCAACTTGCTTTTCCCCCATTTTCTAAAGGGGCTAGGGTGCTGCATCAACTGCTCTCTCTCTCAATGCAATGCCTCTCTTACCTTCTCTGAGGCAAGCTTGACCGTCTCAGGTGTTCTCTCAAACTCTCCATCCATCTCTTTGCCGGACATCCTTGATTCCTCTTGCTGTCTTCTTGTCTCTCCCAAATCTTTACCATACCATCCTTCAAACTCTCTGCAAGTGTTCCCAAACCACAGTAATCTGTTATTTTTCTGCAAGTGGACATACCTTGGTTTCAGCTTTAATGTCATCATTCCTTTCGTCTATCCCACAGTGTGCATCCTACTACCCATCTCAGGCATCTCATCTCCATGACTTCGTTTCCTTAATTACTCTGTCTTTGCTGCCCATGTTTCTGTACCATACTGAACTACTGATTGCCCCACTAATTTGTACACCTTATTTTTCAGCTATAGACCCTCTTATTCTCCTTTGACATCCTCATTCAGACTTCCATTCTCCTCAACCACCCCCAAGTACTTTCAGAAGGTGGCTTAAGATCCTGAAATCCTACTAGCAAAAACGGATTCTTTACATGTACCCAAGTTCTTCTATGTACCCAAGTTTTACCCTGGACAGGAATATGACAGTTAAAAATTAAATGAAGATGAAACTAAACAGAAAACACCAAACCAGCATTTAAAGAGTTAGCAAATAGTACAAGGTCACATTAGTTTCATAAGAAAAGGGTTAAATCCCTTTCATCCTCTCCAGACTACTAACATGTTTTCACTTATATTCATTAGTCAGGCTGGCAGACTGCTACTGCAGCTGAAAGAGCATTCAAAGCCTAGCCTGATGGTGCAACCTAACTATGGCCAAGTTTTCAGGAGTCAAGCATGATGTTTCAGCACATCTGAATTGGGAAGGTTCACAACAGCTGGTGTAAAGCAATGGTGAGCATAACAGAAAGTGGTTCAGGTGAAGGGGCTTGTGGCTAACTGCTATGGAAAGGGGAAAAAAACAAAAGGATAGTGAAATGTCTTGTCAAATGTCAGCAAAGAACTGTGATGGGGATTGCTCGCCCATCCCTCCCTCCTCTTATAGAGTGCTCGCCCATCAATCCCTTCTCTAATAAAGAGTGCTCATCCATCCTTCCCCCCTCTTATAGAGGGTGCTTATCCATACCTAACTCCTCTTACAGGCTCTCCTTCTATATCACCAATAACAGCAGATTAGCAATGAGGCAGTACCTGGTCCCAGATTCACAACTGAGAAGTTTGTTCATGATTTCCATTTACTGGATGGAAGACTGTTCTGTGCCAAGATTATCCACATAAAAAGAGGATTCATAAACTATTTCCACCAAAGAAAAGCAGAAACCTAAAACTGACCATGGCCAGATGAAGACAACACTCACTGAAGACAAAGCTTAGTTATGCCTCATCTTAGACTAATTACGGGACGGATAAGAAAATGACCTTCCCATCCTTACTCTTCACAGAAAAGAAGCCCCCACCGCACCCCCACAAACTTACTGCTACCGACACAACCATTCCCTTCAGGAAATACTTACCCAGCAATGTAGAAATAAGCTCCTTTACTAATCAAGTCCCAAAGAAGCGGTCTGTGTTCTGCAATCCGATGCTGAACATACACCTTTTCTTCCTAAGAAAAAAAAAAAACCCTAACAGGTTAATAGTCACAGTCTTTAATGACGTTCAAAGAAAACATTACGCTTTGAAAACATTGTTCCAGACAGCAATCTGTAGTTAAGTTGGGCAAAAACAGAATACCCACAAAAACACAAGTCAATCAACTGTGAACAAGCCTTGATACTTCTAAGATTTAGACACTTAATTCTGGTGAAAAGCCAGAAGGAAGTTTAAACTGGCTGCATCCATATTTCAGGTTTATTATATTTTAATAATGCAAATAACTCAAAACTGTACACGTTTTTAAATTCCTTCCGTCATCTCATCTCAAGCATCAGCAAGTGAAAACCAAACTCACGTGTCCTGGAACAGTTTCATAATATCAGTACTGATAGCTCTGCAGTTTATAATGCACATATTACATTATCCAACTCTATCTGTATTCCAGGCTAATGTGGAGACCTGCTTACCTTCCCCACTGAAAGTGCAGCATCATCTTTAGTACAGTGTCAACAGAGGGGAAGTCTGGGGACATGACGCCGTGAGGTAAATAAATCTGACAAGGATAAAATATAGGAATCAAGCGGAGATTCTGAATGTTCCTCTTCAGAGGATGTAGTCTCATTTCGCTTGAGGAGAGAAAGTGGCAGAAGATGGAGGGAAACACTGATGAGGTTATAGGGATGTAATGGCCTTTAAAAGCTCCTGAGAGAAATCAAACCATTCCTGCTGAAGGGCCCCTACTAACAGAAGGAGAAATGGATGACTGCTTTGCCCTCTGCTTCTTTTTCTAATAAGCAATGACATGAGCATAAGAACATTCAAATGATTGTATCCCTGAAATACCTCATTTAGGGCACCTGACACTTCTTCCTGGACAAAAATTTGAGGAATGCCCTCAGATGCCTCATAAATAACGACCTGTGGTTTTCCCACTTTGCAGCCAAACAATCTCTGATCTGTCAAGCAGGCCATGTCAAAAAGCTGCACTCATCAAATGCCACAGTAGAGATGTCTGGCTCTGACCAGACAAAACAAGTTTCAGTCTTTGACCTTTGGAGTTTCTTCTTCCATTGCTCAGGGGCATTCACATTGGAAGATTTAGTGGCCATCCTACCTAATGCAATCTCTAAGTCACCGATTCTCAAGCAACAAGATTCCTCAACAATCTGGGCACAAAGGATTGATAAAGAACACTTTTATAGTTATGACTGGATCTTGAACATAACAAATATTTAGTGTGACTATCTCTAGGCAGAATCTGCACCTCCCACAGTCAAGTACCACTCCTAGTTGACATGATAAATGTCAAACTTTTGTTAAAAACTGAGGAGGTTGTCCCAAATAGGGATACTTACCTGCCTAATGGAATGGAAAGCTGCATAGACCATACAGTTGACAAGCTACAGGAAAAATGAAGTCATCCTGTTCAGGCAGGTAGCAAGAAGGTTCTGAGGATTTCTGGTACCCATATGTCCCTTATGTACCACTTTGCAATCTTGCTTTGGGGACATATGTTGGGCAAGATACCCAAGCTTTAGTACGCTAGATGGACACACAGTATCTTAAGCAGGATACTTCCTACATGTAGTGAATACTGTACCAATGAAAGACATCATCTGATTCGGCTGACTAGCTCTGATAACTGGATATCTGAAGACCTCCTGCTGGGTCTTCAAGAACCGTATGTTTCTAAATACTCCTCTGGTTTTATGAAAATGTTCGTTAAGGAGTGGGGTGCACAACAGCCATGAGCATCTTTTCTTTTTGTGCAGTCTTTTGGTGCTTGGCTTTTCATTTCAAGATAAAACAATCTGGTTCCTTTAATTGAAGGATTTCTTAAAGATTTCAGAAAAAATTCATTGTCTGAGCCAGGCATGCCAATGAAAGGCTTACGCCTGTCCCTGTTACTCAGAGTGTTCCATCAACAGTATTTTGAGTTAGTCACAGGGACATGGTGAAAACTGCAGATGGGTACCACTTGGGATGTTAGCTTCCTTTGTAGATCTCCATGTGGTCCACATGCCATCCCCTTCAAAAGTACCATGCACCTCATGTGTTACTGCACATTGAAACTTGCCCACGTCACATAAATGAGTGTCCACATTAGAGAAGGGGTAATGGATGCATACACCTGCTTATCAAGTCAGTCCACAGACATGGATTTTGTATGTAATGAATGGACCAATAGACTCAGAGGATTCTATTTTGAGGGCACCATCACCAATATAGAGTCAGCCAGCAGAGTTTTACTCCATGGTTTCTGGATCTTGGGGGAACAGAGGCTCCTGTCTGGTCTTCTAGATATAGATTCTATTACATATACATTCTGCCAAGCGCTGTGCATGAAAATTCTGCCATCTTGTTGGTTGGGGGAAACTACCCAAGAAGACAGCAGAGTGGAGCATAAAACCTCCTGTAGAACTTTTTTTGATGGGGAGACGGAAAGGGGCTTGACCTGCTAAGCTTATCTCATTAGCTCAAGCACCCGTTTCATGCTCAAGTCTTCAGTATTTTCAGTGTAGAACTCCAGAGAGGACCCCAGCTGCTTCCTCTTGCAGTGTTCCTTCCTGGGGCTTCCAGACAGGAAATATCCCAAAAGGTGGAAGATGTAGAACAGATGACAGATACCCGATAATGATCTCCGTGGTGTCATTTTCCTACCTCTCTGGTGAGAAGATGGTGGAATAAAGCCTCAGACTGGTGGGAAAACCAGGGCCAAGGCCAATACTGGTGTAAGGTTCCAGGACTGCTCAGTCACAGTATTTCATCAATGTCTGGTACAAACTCATCAAGTCAACGTTGACAGTGATGAGTAGTCCAGATAGTGTGGAGGTCATCAGTGATGACTGATTAAACATTGAGCCACCAGGAAGGCTTCAAGCCTGAAGCATTGAATGCTGT